>NW_012101642.1:201054-202020 GCF_000951045.1 Mandrillus leucophaeus | reverse complement strand
CTAAATATGGAAAGGAAAAACTGGTACCAGCCACTGCAAAAACACACTAAAATATAAAGACCAATGACACTATGAAGAAACTGCATCAACTAATGGGCAAAATAACCAGCTGGCATCATAATGACAGAATCAAATTCACACATAACAATATTAACCTTAAATGTAAATGAGCTAAATGCCCCAATTAAGAGACACACACTGCAAATTGGATAAAGAGTCAAGACCCATTGCTGTGCTGTATTCAGAAGACCCATCTCATGTGCAAAGACACACATAGGCTCAAAATAAAGGGATGGAGAAACATCTACCAAGCAAATGGAAAGCAAAACAGAAGCAGGGGTTGCAATCCTAGTCTCTGATAAAACAGACTTTAAAGCAACAAAGATAAAAAAAGACAAAGAAGGGCATTAAATAATGGTAAAGGGATAAATGCAACTAGAAAAGCTAACTATCTTAAATATATGTGCACCCAATATAGGAGCACCCAGATTCATAAAGCAAGTTCTTAGAGACCTACAAAAAGACATAGACTCCCACGCAATAATAGTGGGAGATTTTAACACCCCACTGTCAATATTAGACAGATCAACGAGATGGAAAATCAATAAGGATATTAAGGACTTGAACTCAGTTCTGGACCAAGCAGACCTAATAGGCATCATCTACGGAACTCTCCACCCCAAATCAACAGAATATACATTCTTCTTAGCACCACATTGCACTTATTCTAAAATTAGCGACATAACTGGAAGTAAAACACTCCTCACAAATGGAAAACAACAGAAATCATAGCAAACATTTTCTCAGACCACAGTGCCATCAAATTAGAACTCAGGATTAAGAAACTCACTGAAAACCACACAACTACATAGAAACTGAACAACCTGCTCCTGAATGACTACTGGGTAAATAACAAAATGAAGGCAGAAATAAATAAGTTCTTTGAAACCAATGAGAACAAAGACA
>NW_012101642.1:119235-196994 GCF_000951045.1 Mandrillus leucophaeus | reverse complement strand
CTTAAAAGGGATGTGAAGGACCTCTTCAAGGAGAACTACAAACCACTGCTCAAGGAAATAAGAGAGGACACAAACAAATGGAAAAACATTCCATGCTCATGGATAGCAAGAATCAATATCGTGAAAATGGCCATACTGCCCAAAGTAATTTGTAGATTCAGTACTATCCTGATCAAGCTACCATTGACTTTCTTCACAGAATTAGAAAAAACTACTTTAAATTTCATATGGAATCAAGAAAGGGCCTGCATAGCCAAGACAATCCTAAGCAAAAAGAATAAAGCTGGAGGCATCACACTACCTGACTTCAAATTATACTACAAGGCTACAGTAACCAAAAGAACATGGTACTGGTACTAAAACAGATATATAGACCAATGGAACAGAACAGATGCCTCAGAAACACCACCACACATCTACAACCATCTGATCTTTGACAAACCTGACAAAAACAAGCAACGGGGAAAGGATTCCCTATTTAATAAATGGTACTGGGAAAACAGACTAGCCATATGCAGAAAACTGAAACTGGACCTTTTCCTTAGACCTTATACAAAAATTAACTCAAGATGGATTAAAGACTTAAATATAAGACCTAAAACCATAAAAACCCTAGAAGAAAACTTAGGCAATACCATTCAGGACATAGGCATGGGCAAAGGCTTCAGACACCAAAAACAATGGCAACAAATGCCAAAATTGACAAACAGGATCTAATTAAAGAGCTTCTCTACAGCAAAAGAAACTATCAGCAGAGTGAACAGGCAACCTACAGAATGGGAGAAAATTTTTACAATCTATCCATCTGACAAAGGGCTAATATCCAGAATCTATAGGAATTTAAACAAATTTACAAGAAAAAAGCAAACAACCCCATCAAAAAGTGGGCAAAGGATATAAACAGACACTTCTTGAAAAAAGATATTTATGTGGCCAACAAGCATGAAAAAAAGCTCATCATCACTGATCATTAGTGTAAAGCAAATCAAATCCACAACAAGATACCACCTCACACCAGTTAGAATGGTGATCATTAAAAAGTCAGGAAACAACAGATGCTGGAGAGGACATGGAGAAACAGGAACACTTTTACACTGTTGGTGGGAGTGTGAATTAGTTCAACCATTGTGGAAGACAGTGTGGTGATTCCTCAAGGATCTAGAACTAGAAACACCATTTGACCCAGCAATCCCATTACTGGGTACATACCCAAAGGATTATAAATGATTCTATTATAAAGACACATGCACACATATGTTGATTGCAGCACTATTCACAATAGCAAAGACTTGGAACCAACCCAAATGCCCATCAATGATAGACTGGATAAAGAAAATGTGGCACATATACAACATGGAATACTCTACAGCCATAAAGAAGGATGAGTTCATGTCCTTTGCAGCGACATGGATGAAGCTGGAAACCATCACTCAGCAAACTAACACAGGAACACAAAACCAAACACTGCATGTTCTCACTTTGAACAATGAGAACACGTGGACATAGGGAGGCGAACATCACACACCAGGGTCTGTCAGAGGTTGGCGGTTGGGGGAGGGATAGCATTAGGAGAAATACCTAATGTAGATGATGGGTTGATGGGTGCAGCAAACCACCATGGCCCGTTTATACCTGTGTAACAAACCTGCACGTTCTGCATGTGTCCCGGAACTTAAAGTATAATAAAAAAAGAAGTTCATGGGGAAAAAAAAAAAAAAAAAAAAAGCTTTACTTTTTCTTTTTACACGGGAGGGTTTACAAACCTAATAAATTAAAAAATAAAAAAGAAACCTAATAAATATTAAGATAGTAGGCATAAATACTAAAAAAGCATAAGCAAAAGTCAAGCATTGAATATGTAGATTATATGTTCAAGGACTTATTTAAAATAAGGATACACAGTCATAGAACAGATTGAAGAGAGCCTGAGATTGAAGGAGAGATACTAAGGAAGATCTGAGTAACCTGCTCCCCTGAGTGGACAACATCCATTTTATCAGGAAAACACTCAAGTAATGTAATATGACCTAGTAGACCACGTCTGGAATACTGCACTTAAATCTATATATCTGAAAGCTACATTTAAACATGCAGCCCAAAGTTGTTTCTAAAAACATGTTCTATTATTTTTCTATCATAGTGCTAAAAACAAGTGCCAGAAAGTTGAAGACAAAGGGAAAAGTTTAGCAAAAAACACAGGAATAGTTTAATGGATGTCAGGTTTAAATCACGTAATGAAAAGAAAGGAACTAAACACATTAGCTGGCAGAAACTTACTAGGGACTCATTCACATGCAGCTCTGACGGTTATAAATACAAGGAAGAAGGAAAGTAAATGGTGGCTGGAAAACATCAGAACTTGGTAAGCAAGGTAGCATAGAATAAGAAAAGATTCTCCTTTTAAAATTTTTATTATTTAATTTTGGGTAGGAGGAAGATTATCTGAATGGAGAAATTCCATGATAACTGGCAGAAGTTTTATTCCTTGAGATATTCTGAAAATTTCATAAAGGTAATCTCAGAACACTTAATGGTTGGGGAAATGACTGTATATGAAGATATAGTGAGAGAGAGTGTTTACAAGGTTCACCTCTGACTTAGGTGTCTATGAGGAAAATTCAGGGGAATGATAAAGTGTTTCCCAAATCACTATTAAACATAGTAAAATGTGTGCCAGATGCAAAACAATTGTGTGACATTGGGTACACTTTTTAAATAAATCCCCCTTTTGAAAACTTTTTGAGGATAGGTTTGTGACCCCATTTGCTTAATAGAGAGCCATCACTGTAGCTTCTATTTTAACATAGGTCCTAATACAGCTAATCTATCCAAGCTTTATACAAAAAAGGCTTGAAAGAATAAAGTAATCCCAGTCCTCAGTTGCAAAAATCCTGTGTTTCAGGCAAGAATTTGTTGTTGTTTTCCTATTACTGTGATTTAATGGCATGCCTGTGGGGTGCTGAATGCATTACGTAGAGTGCATTGATGACACAGTGAATGTTTTTGAGAGCTTTTGTGCTCTGGGTTATTTTCTAAGGTGTTATTTGTGATTATAAGATGCTAATACAGTAATGAGAGAAATGTACATAGCAAAGTGGAGAATGCCTTTCTCTATATCCTTTCCAGTGTCTTGAATGCCAGCTTGCTGTGATAATAACATTTTGTCCTGTTTCCTTTTATCAACAATAGACTTTCAACACAGTGTAAATTTACATTTCATTTATTCTTTGTTTAATTCAATGAATAGAACATTGAACTATAAAATCCAGGGGACCCTCTGCCAATCTATACATTTGTCCAACTAGACACTATTTTAAGCTGCTTCACAATATGTATACCTTTAGGGGAGGGAATGGGGACTGGATAACTGGAGTGTATTGAATATAGAAGCATTCTGCATTAATAAACACTACTTAATACCATTTTTTTTTTCACAATAGCAAATGTTTTTATTTAGGCTGTCTATTTCCCTATGAAATAAGATTAAATGTTTCTCTCCCCCACCTAATTCTAACTTAATGGATGTGAACAATTTTTCTCCACAAATACAGAAATTCAAAATTCTAAGGAGGAAGAATTGATTAAGTTCTTTGGCACCACTTAAGAAGTTTGAAAGGCAGCAGTTAACTGACATGTGATTCCTATTCATCTACATCCTTACACTCAACCTCATTTTTTGCTGTTCACTGCCACACTCACTTTGATGAAATCAAATCAGATCAAAGCTACCAGATTGCATTCATTTCTACTTCTGCACCTTTGTTCGCATAATTCCCTTTTCTTCTCAGTTCTTAAAAAACTCAAATAATTTTTATTATGACATATTTCCAATGTACAGAAGAAAGCAGAAAATAAAATACATAATAACTGTATGTATGCATCTACCACCAACTTTAATAGACATTAACATTTGGTCACACAGTGATGTGTCACATAATGAAGATTTGATCAATGACAGACCACATATATGATGGTAGTCCTGTAAGACTATAACATCATATCTTCCCGTTACTCTTTCAATGTTTAGATATGTTTAGACACACACATACCATTGTGTTATAATTGCCTACAGTATTTAGTAGGCAATTCCTTACAGTTGCTGTTTAGGTTTGTACCCTAGGAGCAATAAGCTATCCCATATAGCCTGGGTGTGTAGTAGGCTGTATCATCTCGGTTTTTATTAGTCCACTCTAAGACGTTTGCACAATGATGCAATTGCCTAACAACGTATTTATCGGAATGTGTCCCTATTAAGTGACCAATGACTATACTTTGATCTCTCCACCTTTGTTTTTGCTTTTGTTATTTGTTTTTTGTTTTTTTCTGAGACAGAGTCTCACTCTGTCACCCAGGCTGGAGTGCAATGGTGCAATGTCAGCTCACTGCAACCTCCACCTCCCAGGTTCAAGCAGTTCGCGTGTCTCAGCCTCCCAAGTAGCTGGGACTACAGGCATGAGCCACCATGCACGGCTAATTTTTGTAGTTTTAGTAGAGATAGGGTTTCGCCATGTTGACCAGGCTGGTGTCAAACTCCTGACCTCAGGTGATCCACCTGCCTTGGCCTCCCAAAGGGCTGGGATTACAGGCATGACCCACTGCACCTGGCCTGTTTTTTTTTTTTTTTAAGTTTTGTTATTTTTTAACAGAAGAATATTAATGTCTTTATTTAATTTTTTTATAAGAATCATATTTATTTTATTTTGCATATTTTTTTCTTAAAATATATTTTTTTATTTCAATAGCTTTTGGTTACAAGGCTGACTTGCATAGTGGTGAAGTCTGAGATTTTAGTGCACCCATCACCCACGTAGTGTATGTTGTACACGACATGTATTTTTTTAACCCTCACCTCCCTGCCTAACCTCCACCTTCTGAGTCTCCACAGTCTATTATGTCACTTTGTATGCATTTGTATTCCCATAACTGAACTCCCACTTATAAGTGAGAACATGCAGTATTTGGTTTTCCATTCCTGAGTTACTTCACTTAGCATAATGACCTCCAGCTTCATCCAAGTTGCTGCAAAAGACATTATTTCATTCTTTTTTATAGCCAAGTAGTTTTCCATCATGTGTATGTACCACATTTTCTTTACTCACTAATTGATCAATGGGCACTTAGGTTGGTTCCATATCTTTGCAATTGTGAATTGTGCTCTAATAATGACTTCTTTTCCTTTGGGTGGATACCCAGTAGTGAGACTGCTGGATTGAACTATGGATCTGCTTTTAGTTTTTTAAGGAATCTCCATACTGCTTCCATAGAGGTTGTACTAATTTACATTCCTACCAGTAATGTATAAGCATTCCATTTTTACCACATCCATGCCAACATCTATTGTTTTCTGACTTTTTAATTATGGCCATTCTTGCAGTACTAAGGTGGCATCTAATTGTGGTTTCAATTTGCATTTCCCTGAGGATTAGTGATGTTGCACATTTTTTCATATGTTTCTTGGCCATTTGCTGTTCCCTGACACACTTTGGTGAGATCAAGTCAGATCAAAGCCATCAGATTGCATTTATTTCTACTTCTGCACCTTTGTTTGCATAATTCCCTTTTCCTCACAGCTTTTAAAAATTTTAAATAATTTTTATGACATTTCCAATGTACAGAAGAAAGTAGAAACTTAAATACATAACCATAACCACATGTATGCATCAATCTTCTTTTGAGAAATGTTTGTTCATGTCATTTGCCCATTTTTGATGGGATTATTAGTATGTATGCATCTTATTTATTTATTTATTTGTTGAGAGAGAGTCTCACTCTGTCACCCAGGCTGGAGTGCAGTGGCACTATCATGGCTTACTGCAACCTCCATCTCCCGCGCTCAAGCAATCTTCTCACCTTAGCCTCCTGAGTACCTGGGACTACAGGTGCGCACCACCACACCTGACTAATTTTTACAGTTTTTGTAGAAATGGGGTTTTGCCATGTTGCTCAGGCTAGCTTCAAACTCCTGGGCTCAGCGATCCACCCACCTCAGCCTCCCAAAATGCTACTGCACCCGGCCTACATCTATCTTCTTTTGAGAAATATCTATTCAAGTCATTTCCTATTTTTTGATGGGATTCTTTGTTTTTTTCTTGCTGATTTGTTTGAGTTCCTTGTAGATGCTGGACATAAATCCTTTGTCAGATACATAGTTTACAGATATTTTCTCGTACAGATATTTTCTCCTTTTACTTTGATTATTTCTTTTGCTGTGCAAAAGCCTTTTAGTTTAATTAAGTCCCATTTATCTATCTTTGTTTTAGTTGCATTTGCTTTTGGGTTCCTAGTCATGAATTCTTTGCCTAGACCAATGTCTAGAAAAATTTTTCCTAGATTATCTAAAATCTAGGAAATTCTATCTAATTGTAGGTTTTCCTAGAATCTTTATGGTTTCAGGTCTTAGATTTAAGTCTTTGATGTATCTCAAGTTGACTTTTGTATAAGGTGAGAGATAAGGATCTAGTTTCATTCTTCTACATGTAGCTAGCCAGTTTTCCTAGCTCCATTTATTAAATAGGTTGTCCTTTCCCTAATTTATGTTTTAGTATGCTTTGTGAAAGATCAGTTTGTTGTATTTGGCTTTATTTCTGGGTGCTCTATTCTGTTCCATTGGCCTATGTATCTACTTTTATACCTGTACCATACTGTTTTAGTAACTATAGCCTTGTAGTATAATTTGAAGTCTGGTAAAGGAATGCCTCCAGATTTGTTCTTTTTGCTTAGGATTGCTTTGACTATTAGGGCTCTTTTTTAGTTCCCTATTAATTTTAGGATTTTTTTTTTCTAATTCTGTGAAAAATTATGCTGGTAGTTTGATAGGAATTGCATTGAATCTGTAGATTACTTCAGGCAATATGGTCATTTTCATTATATTGATTATTTCAATCCATGAGCATGGGATATGTTTCCATGTTTGTGTCATCTATGATTTCTTTCAGCAGTGTTTTGTAGTTCTCTTTGTAGAGATCTTTCACCTCCTTGGTTAAGTATATTCGTAAGTGTTTTGTTATTTTTGTAGCTGTTGTGAAAGGGATTGAGTATTTAATTTGATTCTCAGCTTGGTTCATGTTGGTGTATAGCAGTGCTACTGATTTGTGCACAGTGATTTTGTAACCTGAGACTTTTCTGAATTTGCTTATCAAATCTAGGAGTCTTCTGCAGGAGGCTTTAGGGTTTTCCAGGTATACAATCATATCATCAGTGAACACCGATAGTTTAACTTCTTTTTTTTCCAATTTGGATGCCCTTTATTTCTTTCTCTTGACTGACTGCTCTGGCTAGGACTTCCAGTACTATGTTGAATAGAAGTGGTGAAAGTTGACATCCTTGTCTTGTTCCAGTTTTCAGGGGAAATGCTTTCAACTGTTCCCCATTCAGTATGATGTTGACTGGGTTTGTCATTTATGCCTTTTATTATTTTGAAGGTTTTTTGTTTGTTTGTTTGTTTGTTTGTTTTTTGAGACAGAGTCTTGCTCTGTCACCCAGGCTAGAGTGCAGTGGTGCAATCTCGGCTCACTGCAAGCTCTGCCTCCCGGGTTCACGCCATTCTCCTGCCTCAGCCTCCCAGGTAGCTGGGACTACAGGCGCCCGCCACCACACCAGGCTAATTTTTTGTATGTTTGGTAGAGACAGGGTTTCACCGTGTTAGCCAGGATGGTCTCGGTCTCGACCTCGTGATCCGCCCACCTCGGCCTCCCAAAGTGCTGGGATTACAGGCATGAGTGACCGCGCCCGGCCTATTTTGAAGTTTTATCCAAAAAATGCAGGGATGATTTAACATATGCAAGTCAATAAATGTGATATATCACATAAACAGAATTAAAAACAGAAACCATATGATCATTTCCATAGATGCAGAAAAAGCCTTCTATAAAATCTAGCATCCCTTTATGATTTAAAAAAAAAACAAAAAAACACTCAACAAACTAGGCACCAAAGGGACTTAATTCAAAGAAAAAAGTGTTGTTTAGAAAAACCTTTCCATTCTTTTCAGCCTAACCGTTATTTTTGTTATTCTTTTGTGTATGTGGATAGATCCACTTTTAATAAGTCAAGTGATATAAAAAGCACCAGGAGAACTTGTTAATTGAATTTATCCTAATGTTCTGGTCAGTTCTTTCTTTTAATAGACACAGTAGTCACAACCATGCTTTGATTTATCCCTTTTTGTAAGCTGGATTTTTGAATTTTTTTGTTTGGTTGGCTTTGTAAAAAATTTTAGATTCAGAGGATGCATGTGCTTGTTTGTTACATGGGTATATTGCATAATGGTGGGGATTAGACTTCTAGGGTACCCATCACCCAAATATTGAACACTGTACCCAATAGTTAATTTTTCAACCCTGACCCTCCTTTCATCCTTCCCACTTTTAGAGTCCCTAGTGTCTGTGGTTTCCATGTTTATGTCCATGTGTACCCATTGTTTAGCTCCCACTTATAAGTAGAACATGCAATATGTGATTTTCTGATTCTAAGTTAATTCATTCAGGATAATGGCCTCAAGCTCCAAGGATGTTGTTACAAAGGACATGATTTCATTCTTTTTTATGGCTGCATAATATTCTATGGTGTGTGTATATATATGACATTTTATTTATCCAATCAACCATTGGTGGACACTTAGGTTGGTTCCATTACTTTGCTATTGTGAATAGTGCTGCGATAAACATGAGTACTGGTATCTTCTTTTTTTTTTTTTTTGAGATGGAGTCTCCCTCTGTCGCCCAGACTGGAGTGCAGTGGCGCAATCTCAGCTCACTGCAAGCTCCGCCTCCCGAGTTCCCGCCATTCTCCTGCCTCAGCCTCCAAAGTAGCTGGAACTACATGGGCCCGCCACCACGCCCGGCTAATTATTTTGTATTTTTAGTGGGGACGGGGTTTCACCGTGTTAGCCAGGATGAGTCTCAATCTCCTGACTTTGTGATCCGCCCGCCTCAGCCTCCCAAAGTGCTAGGATTACAGGCATGAGCCACCGCGCCCTGCCCCGAGTGCTGGTATCTTTTTTATGCAATGATTTCTTTCCCTTTGGGTAAATACCCAGGAGTAGGATTGCTGAACTGAATGATAGTTCTATTTTTAGTTATTTGATATATCGCCATACTGTTTTCCATGGAGGTTGAACTAATTTTCACTCCTATCAACAGTGTATAAGCATTCCCTTTTCTCCACATGCATACCGACATCTGTTGTTTTCTGACTTTTTAGTAATAGCCATTCTAATTGGTGTAAAATGATATGTCATTGTGGTTTTAATTTGCATCTGTAATGATTAGTGATGTTGAGGATTTTTTCATGTGTTTTTTAGCCACTTGTATACCTTCTTTTGAGAAATTTCTGTTCATATCCTTTGCCCAGTTTTTAATAAGGTTGTTTGTTTTTTTCTTCTTGAGTTATTTGAGTTTCTTGTAGATTCTGGATGTTAGTCCTTTGTCAGAGGCATAATTTGCAAATATTTTATCACATTCTATAGGTTGTTTATTCTGTTGATTATTTATTTTGCTGTATGGAAGCTTTTTAGTTTAATTAAGGCTTATTTTTCTATTTTTGCTTTTGTTACGATTGCTTTTGGGGTCTTCATTATAAACTCTTTGCATAGGCTGATGTCCAGAAGAGGTTTTCCTAGGTTTTCTTCTAGGATTTTTATAGTTTCAGGTCTTATATCTTGAATTAATTTTTGTATATGGTGAGAGATAGATTCTAGTTTTATTCTGTTGCATGTGTCTAGTCAGTTTTCCCAGCATCATTTATTGAATAGAGTGTCATTTCTTCATTGTTTCTGTTGACCTTTTAAAAAATCAGTTGGTTGTAGTTATGTGGCTTTATTTCTTGATTCTCTATTCTGTTCCATTGATCTATGTGTATATTTATGTATTAGTAACACGTTGTTTTAGTTACTATAGTGTTGTAGTATAATTTGAAGTCAGACAATATGACTGTGACACCTCAGTATTTGCTTTTACTTAGGAGTGTTTTGGCTATTCAGTCCATTTTTTGGTTCCATAAGAACTTTTGGAATGTTCTTTCTAATTCTATGAAGAATGACACTAGTAATTTGAACTAGGAATTAGAAATTGCATTGAATCTGTAGATTATTTTGGGGAGTATGGTCATTTTAATGACATTGATTCTTCCAGTCCATGAGTATGGGATGTTTTTCCATTTGTTTCTATTGTCTACAATTTCTTTCAGCCATGTTTTGCAGTTCTCTTTGTAGAGATCTTTCACCTCCTTGATTAAATATATTCCTAGGTATTTTAATTTTTATGGCAATTGTAAATGAAATGAAGTTCTTGATTTTGTTCTTAGCTTGAATGTTATTGGTATATACAAATGCAACTGATTTTGTACATTGATTTTGTATACTGAAATTTTACTGAAGTCACCTGTGACTTCAGTGTGAAGTCTAGGAGTCTTCTGGAGGAGTCGTTGGGTTTTCTAGGTATACAATCATGTCATCTGCATACAGAGATAATATAACTTCCTCTTTTCCAATTTGTATACCCCTTATTTCTTTCTCTTGCCTGATTGCTCTGGCCAGTACTTCCACTAGCATGTTGAACAGGAGTGATGAGAGTAGACATCCTCCTCTTGTTCCTGTTCTTAGGGAAAATGCTTTCAATGTTTCCCCATTCAGTATGATATTGGCTGTGGGTTTGTCATACATGGCTTTTATTATTTTGAGGTGTGTTTCTCTAATGCATAGTTTCCAACAAACTTCTTTACTGAGTATCTACTATATTCACAGGCTGTATTAGGATGTAGAGGGGTGGGAGTGGAGAATAAACCAAGCAGCCTTATTTTTTCAGAGTTCACCACACAATGATCTTCCCCTTCTTAAATCCTGCCTTCCCCCATTAAAGCTTTCCTAATAGTAGTCTGACTGGCTGGCCTCCCTTCCTCAGACATCTAGTACAGCTATAACCTCTGTACTGAAGCTGCCTTGTACTGGCTTGTGAGCATCAACCCTGCATATCTTTTCTCAACTCTGCATTCAATCATGGTGGAAGTAGTTACACCACAGAAATTGGCAAACACTACAAATCAAGGTTGGTTTGGTTTTTGTTTTTGTAGGAGAACTGATTTACCAGCATACCACTGCATATAAACATACTCACTCATAAACAGCTATTATGTATACTTAAAATGCTTTTATAGATAAGTCTTAAATGTAAATCCTACAATCTCCATTAGTGATAGAACCAGGTCTTGTGTGATTTCCTCAGTTTCCAAAGTGTTGGGCATATAGTAGGCATTTCTTTAATACTTTCTAAGCACTTTAAAAGAGAGCGTTGATTTCTCTTCCTACCATAGTGATTCATTAATGGAATCCACTTTACCCTGTGTTTTTGTTATCCTGAATTTTAAAATGCTGTTTTTTGAAATTACTCTGATAGATAATTGCTTTCCCTCTCCCTGTGAGGTAATTTCATAAGCATCAAAATATGAAGTACTTGCAGCCCAGAAAGATACATCCTGGTAAATGATAGTCTCTCTGGTCTTATGCATACCCTGGCAATGCCAAGCTCTATGACACAAGCTGCCTGCTCAGTGTATTTCTCAGTTGCACTGTCTTTGCACACTCTGCATCATCTAGCAGGTCCCATTTGGAGGCCTAGCTTGATGCTATTCAGTTACTTGAGAAAGGAGGGAGGCATGAACTTCTGGGTCAGCAAAGGTTCCATAGCAAGGACTACAAGGTCTATCAGAGTGGAATGGAGCGTGATGCTATCAATAACTATCATGTACAAGTTTCTTCAGAGTCCCGGTCTTTTTATGTCATCATTTTCTCATTCCTCTAATTGGACAGTAAAGCTCATTGGAGAGACTGATGCTCTGCAAATCTTGTATTTGCAGACCTCGATCAGTACTCCTTACAATTCTTATGCAAGGACAAAGATTCTCGCAGATCTGGAATATATCTGCAGAGAGGCTGTTGTACCTTAGGAGTCCTTTAGGAGACCAAACATAAGTGAATTTTTCTCCTGTTTGCCTTCTTTCTTCAGTAAACCATTCTAGTGTTCAATCGATGTGTCCATTTTTAAATTTTAAAAAAGGTTTTATCTCATTTATACTAGCAAAATAAAAATAGAGAATAGATCATGATCATATCTTGTATCCAGAGATTTTTTTTAAAGAAAAGTATTCATGGACTTCAGTTTCCATTAACCATATTGGAGGACGTAGGGAGTAGAGGGTGCTTTCTGCTTTGTGATATAACTATTTACTTTGGTTTTGCTATGTTAGTAAGTGAAACAGCTTCAACTTCCTTCCTCTGTCTTGCCAGAATTCCCAACATTCAGACCATTTGGGCCACTTTCAGAACTCTGAAGACATTCTATCAAGTACAATCTCCTGCTCTCTGTTCCTTTCCAGTGGACTTTAATAAATTCTAAATCCTAGGGGAGGAAGTAAAGGCAATCAACTCACTTTTCCATTTTCAAGGGGTTTCAAGGTCCTCACTTTGAAAAGAAAAGGCTTTGCAGAAGTGACTTCTTTCTCATTGTGTTAATGACAGATAAGGAAAATGTGTCCCTCCAATCACCTCACCTATGTGGCCCCTGGGGTGCTTCACCAGCCTGTAGGCCACCCATCATTATCTGTCCCAGCCGTTGTGAAGACAGCCAATAGCTCACAACAGGCTTTACTAGGATCATGTTTCTTTACTGGTCTCCTGACTCTTCATGAATCAAATCCTTAGCAGGCCTTAAACTTGCCTTACCAGTTATTATTAATAGTAACTGAATGTTGTCACTATCCCACTGGTACATCTGTAGCGAGTTTTCTTGCTTGGGCTGACACAGAAGAAGCGGCAATATCCATCTTTTTGAACCATTGATTCACATAGGGACGGAAGAAAAAACACTGACCAGGAAGAAAACACCAAATGCTCTCTATGGTTTGTGTTCAGACTTATATGACAGATGAAAGGCAAGGGAAACCAAAATAATAGCTCTGAGAATGACGAGGGCTCCCTAGAGAAAACTCCCAGTGAGGGAGATTTGCGAAATAAGCCTGACCCGTCAACAGCACCCAAGCAACGTTTATTTCAATAAATGTTCACTGGATGCCCTACTGTATGCCAGACCCTGCGCTAAGTATCAACCTTAATTCTGCATATTTTGTCATCTGTGGATACGAAAAATAAGAATACTGACACATTTGGAAACAGGACAGTTTTACAGTCATGGTTTTAATAGCCTTAGCACCTTTAGAGAAATGATTAATTTTGGCAATTATTGATGTTCAATTAGGGTTACTCTTTGCATATTAACTAATACTACCTGGGATATTGGAATAAGAATCCAAAAACATTTAAAAATTTCAAAAGAGAAATTATCAGTGTAACATAATAATTTTCATATGAGATGCTATTATTTAAAAAACTTTTTGGCAATCCATTTGGCATGGTTCCTGACAGCACTAAGGATTGTGATTTTTGAAGAGTCAGGAGACCAGTACAGAAATACAATCTTAGGAAAGCCTGAAGTGAGCTGTTCGCTGCTTCACAAAGACTGGGTTAGAAAGTAATGGGTGGCCTACAGGCTGCTGAAGCACCTGGGGGCCACACTAGGTGAGGTGGTTGGTGGGGCACATTTTCCTTGCCTGCCATTGAAACAGTGAGAAAGAATTCACCTCTGCAAAGCCTTTTCTTTTCAAAGTGAGGATTTTGAAAGCATTTGACAAACAAAATGGGAAAGCAAGTTGATTGCCTTTACTCTGCTTTTCTTCTGGTGAGATATTTGCATAGATGTGACTGAATTCCAGAATGCATTAATGAAATCATAATGTTCTATATAATTCCACATTCATGTGGTGTGTATAATCATGCTGGCACTTTGATCTTATCTTTCTATTCCCCAAACAATCTCTGACCATACTGACTACCCAGAACTTGTAATGAAAACACTGGTGGGTGTGAAGGAAAGGGGAGATACCCAAGTCGTCAGCTTTTACCTGACTCAAAATTTGACCATCCTTAGAAACAAGTATAGGATGGAAAAGAGGTACAGGAGAGTTTAGATACACTCCACTTGATATCAACAGACACATATGGTTCCAGAAGGCAAAGTTGTAAGAGCAGTCGTAAGCAAAAACCACTCACGCTATACTACTCATATTAAGTGAAGAAATATAATGGAATTTATCAAAAATCTAGATAACCTTTCCTAAATAGCTTGACATTCCACTATGTGGCATTGGGAGCACATATATTTGATGCTGAAAATTTTCTGGCATGACAAATATGCAACCACATAAGGAATTCAACATAAATACCTCGCATATAGTGAACCTCATTCATTGCTGTAATGTCATAATCCTTGATGAAACAAACAAACTGGCAGAAGAGAGGAATTTTTCTTTATAAGATTCTGGGTATAAAAAATGAAAATAACTCCGTAGTCATAATTCAGTGTATCAAAGAAACTTAGATTCTGGGACACCAGTGTGAAAACAAAAACTTAAAACCACTCACCACTTCTCACTACCCTCCATCTGAAAATGTTTGTAGCCCTATGTCCTCAGGCTGCCATCCATGCTTCTAGTCTTGGCGTTTGTCCCACTTGCTTAGATTGGTGTCAACTTTCACTGCTTTCTAGGACAATCATATCATACTAGGGGAAGCCCAATCTGCCCTGAACTATTTCTAGGGTAAGTGTATTGGGCTTCCAGATTGCTACCAGTGAGTTTCCACCATTGTTGGCCTAACACATGAGAAACTTCTACCAACAATATTATATAGCAATAATAAATGTTACTAATAAAAACTAAGAAAAGTGGCATTGGCAATTCTGGTAGCTGATATCATCAAATCGTCAGGGCCTTTGGTAATTTATTGACAGCACCAAGAAGCCAGAATTGGACAATGAGGTTCTGGGACAGTCACCACTGCGAGGAGTACCCACATGGGAATGCAAATATCAGTTCCATTATTCACTGAGTATGGCAGCTCACAACATAGATGCCGAAGGATGAAATGTCTTTGTGATTGGGTTACACTAACTCTGCAGGAATATTCAGGAAAACAAAACAAAAACAACTGTATAGTTTACGACACAGAGCAAAACTCTTCAAATTGGGAAAATTAACAAGTTAACTAGAAATTTCATTTAATGCCATTTACATTTTCCCAATTACACAGCATTTTAAAGATATGTTTCCAGTTTCTCAGGTAGCACATCAACCTTCAACTCATTTTTAACCACTGGTAGCCAATGTTGGAGTTGGTGTGGTTTCTCCTATCCTGTTCTAGCTGATTTATTTCTCTGTTCACACTAATCACATGGCCCATTTACAGAGCGTTCTCTGAGTTCCCTTTTGGCTCTCCTAATGCTTTAGTAAGATTTTCATAGCAAGTCTTTTAACAAATTGCCACCAAGTCTACACATTACCGTTGCCCCTTGTTGGAAACCAAACCTTTAGCATTCCATATGTGCTAGGATTGTTTTGACTACTTCTTGGGTGATGTTTTTTATTTATTCAAACTTGAAACATTTTCAGGTTTTTTTTTTGGCAAATTCTTCAAATGGCATATCAGCATTAATTTTGTATGTTTTATCATCAGTAACTAAAATTCCTGTTCAAATGTTAAAACCATTTTTGCTAAATCACTAAACTTTGGTAAATTGGCAATTCAGTAAATTGAATTTTAACTTTCAAAAGACAAAATGATCTTTGGTGCATTGATCTATGAGGGCTGCAGGCTGTGAATATTTCCATGCTTACACTGAACAACTTCTATAAAATATAAATATACATTGACATTTTTGAAACATTTTGGCTATAATAGCGCCCTCAATAGAAAGAACACACATTAGAACACATTATCTGTGATGTCAATCACTAATAAAGGGACAAGCCCTTGAGGAATTTAGACTCAAGCAAAGGAGAAGTGTCTTCAACAAGAATTCCATACAGTGTTTATAAATAACCAAGAAGGCCCAGGATTCTGTTTATAGATATTATGTTGTGTCTTTCATCTAGGAACATTGTTGTACACTGCTGGGTCTTTCATGTGCTTACTTACCTATGATGCCCTATAAGAACTTTGAGGGGCCAGGGGCAGTGGCTCACACCTGTAATCCCAGCACTTCGAGAGGCCAAGGTGGGCAGATTGCTTGAGTTCAGGAGTTCAACACCAGTCTGGGCAACATGGCAAAACCCTGTCTCTACAGAAAATACAAAAATTAGCCAGGCATGGTGGCACATGCCTGTAGTCCCAGCTGCTTGGGGGCTTGAGGTGGAAGGATCACTTGAACTCAGAAAGTCGAGGCTCCGGTGAGCTGAGATCATACCACTACACACCAGCCTGGGTGACAGGGTGAAACCCTGTCTAAAAAAAAAAAAAAAAAAAAGAACTTTCATCTTACTGCTTCAGCCATAGGGTTCCTACTTGTTAAGGTTATAATAATTATCATTGTTTATATGGTAATATATTACTTACAAAAATACTGTGAACCATTATCTCTCTTAATAAGGCAATGAACTAGTTACACTACAGCAGATTTTCTTTATAATGAGGTATAATTTTATACAGTAGTATAGAAGAATACTTCAATTCTTCACCTAAAATTTCAACTTGTTACACATTCACACGTAGAAATTTCAGTTGAGTCAAAATTCTGTGAAAAATAAATGTAATACTCAGAAAGCCAAGTTCCCTTTTCCCAAAGCTGGCTCAGCAGGTACCTATGCCTCTATCATCACTATGCTCCAACTCAAATGTGGCCTCTCTTAAGACAGACAACAGCAAATTCAGGAAGAATTTACCTAGCTGAGACTAAAACCACAATGAAGAGTATTGGAATGACATTTTGATAAAGTCAGGGATCAAACTGACACCACCAATAAACACTGGAGCATGTTTGGCTTCATTGAGAAGAAACCATAAAAAGAGAGTAATGTTTGGCTACAAAACCAAGTAATCGCAAATGTGCATATACCAAATTTTTCTTCTAGTATTCATGAAATAAAACTACTTCCCCCAGGATGGCTCAGCCAGCCCTGCCCCCACTAGGCTCTATTCTCATCTATTCCTGGAAACAGTATAAGAATTGAGCAATCTTGAGCTATATTCACACTGGTGACTGGCAGAGATTAATATCCTCTCTGAATTACAGTAACTTCCTCCAAATCAAACCATGCACAAAAACCCCACTCTGATTATAATATATAACTATGATATAAAATGAAGGAGCAAAATATCTGGACACTGAAAACCAAAATAGATTC
This sequence comes from Mandrillus leucophaeus, assembly GCF_000951045.1. Taxonomy (NCBI): domain Eukaryota; kingdom Metazoa; phylum Chordata; class Mammalia; order Primates; family Cercopithecidae; genus Mandrillus; species Mandrillus leucophaeus. Next base: position 179,768 of record NW_012101642.1, on the reverse strand, counting down.
TTAACTCTTTTCCCTAAAATAGGTTATATGAAATCTCTTTTTACAAAGAGATAATTGGCTACCATAAATAGTATAATAAAAATAGTCTCTTGTTTCTGCTGTAAAAATTAAAATGTGTTCATGACAAAAGAGAAGACCACTGAGTTCTAACCTTTGATTCTTAATATTGAAGTCATTTTACAAAAATATAAATGTCTTATTATACGTAGCAGTTAAACTAGCCTTGAGTTTACTACCAAATGATTACCTACTTTGGGCACTATTAAATGACTTAATTTCCAATATACTTCTTCACTTAGTAATGAAGCTATTAGTCACACTTTAGCCCATATAATTTATAAATGATTGATGTTATTAAAACTTAGCTTGTTATCTAACTGTGGGAATATGCTTGTGTGAAGCACAGGCTGCAGTGTTAGGACATACTTGTTAAGGCTGCAAAATATCAGCTTGACCAGCTGAATTCCAAATTTTAGAATTTTTGTAAATTAAGGATAATAATGCTATGAAAATAACAAATGCTTTCAAAAGGGGAAATGTTATCGAAACACCCTTTCTGCCTTGTGTTTTGATATTTTCTCTACCTTGTCATTGGAAAGCCAGTTTAGAATTCATTTCTGTTTCATACCAGAAGTTCAGAGCTCTTGTTAAATGAGCAATGACCAAAGACATGATAATGACAGCTGGAAAAATGTGGGGAACTGGTTCTACAAAGGCAGGTATAGTTATGACACTAAGTAAGGAGTCATAAGATTGGAGAGAATTGAGGTGGATCTGGTTGGCAATTGGAAGTCTCTCATTTCATGAGTGAGTGATGAAAATTATTCTGTATGTGAAGGACAAATTGAAATAAAGGAGATAGGAAGACCAGCTAAGAGGCTATTATGAACATAAGTGAGAGGTGAGTAGGACATTGACTGATGTAGTAACTCTGGAATTAGTAAGAAAGACGTTAAAGGGGAAGGGGAAGTATGAATGAGGTGAGGCAGCAGATTAAGTAAGAAGGAAAGATAAGAACAGGTCACAGAAGCAGTGACTAAGATGAACTCCAAGGTTGGAAACCTAGAGTCCCAGGAGAATGTGGAGGCCTTGGCATTCATAGAGAATTTTGAAAGAGCTGCAGATTTGGAGAGCAGACAGAATGGGAGCAAAAGATGTAAATCATAGATTCAGAAAATAAAACAGTATTTCATGGTAAAGAAAACTTGAGTCATGTCTAAATATCAAAGGGAGAAATAAAGGAAAAAATATGTAAAATATTAGAGAATAGGGAAGAATTATCAATATGCACAAAGGCCCTGGTCAGAAGAATTCATGTTAGTGATAATGCACTGAAAAGAAAATGTGATCTGCAGAGACACCTAATCCTAAAGTGAGAGGACTCTGAAGGAAGGCAGGTGGAAGCCAGGAGATAACATCACAAGATGCCAGTGCGCCAGACTCTTAAAGGTGAGTCGACTGTCATCAGACCCTATTCCATCCTCCAATCCTGATTCATGGTGTCTGTACGCTACCCATTTATTCATTCATTCATCCATTCATTCACTTAACAAACTGATTAGGGACCTACTATGTAGCAGGCACATGCTAAGATGTGAAGAGATATAAAGCAGAATCTTTCCCCCCAGAAAGCTCACAGACTCACAGAGGTGTTAGCGGGTAGGGAGGAGACAGATGTCGATAACTCATGCTTGACGCTCCAGTAAGTGCTCATTTTGAGAACAACAAGGAGGACACATAATTCTGACTAGGGAATGAGCAGGACTTCCTAGAGAACATTTGTCAAAAAGTCATAAACATAAAAACTTTTCACCAAAAGATATGTACAAGCATGTTTACAGGAACATAATTCATCAGATCCCCCAACTGGAATCTATCCAAGAACCTGTAACAGTAGAAAGGTAAATAAATTGTGGTATATGCACATAATGGAATGAGAATGAATGACCTACAGCTACACACAACAGCATAGATGACTCATAGAAACATAATGTTGCGTGAAAAGACAGACACAAAGGAGTGCAGATGTAAAATTTCTCTTATGTGAAGTTGAAAAGCAGGCAACATGTATCTATGGTGTTAGAAGCCGCAGTGATGGTTGTTCTTTTGGGGATGGAGGGATAAAGACTGGAAGGGAGTAGGAGGGGGCTTCTGTAGTGTTAATACTGTGTCTTGATCCAGATGCTGTTTACATGGGTATGTTGAGTTTCGAGAAATTCCTCGAGCTATGCACTTACTGTTTGTATACTTCTGTATGTACCTTATACTTTAATAAAAAATGAAATGAAGCTTAAGAAGAGATGTGAAAGTTTGAGACACTGTGGAGTGTGAACCAAGGAGGACATGATGAAAAGAGAGTACACTAATTCTCCTCTGCCTGTTCCTCTCCATCCACTATTTTTTACCCTTCTCCATCTGCCTGTGCTCTGGAGGATGACTGCTATGGGCTCAATTGTGTTTCTTCAAAGAAGATATGTTCAAGTCCCTAATCTCCAGGACCTCAGAATGTGACCTTATTTGGAAATAGAGTCATTGCAGATGTAACTAGTTAAGATGAGGGTGTACTGGAGTAGGGTGGGCCCCGAATCCAGCATGACTGGTGTCCTCATAAGAAGACAGCCATGTGAAGACAGAGACAGGGGAGAGTAAACAGCACGGCAAGATGAAAGCTTGAAGTGATGCTTCTACAAGGCAAAGAATGCCGAAGATTTCCAGCAAACCATTAGAATCTAGGAAGAGGTGGGGAAGGATTATGCTACAGTTTTAAGAGGGGCAGTGGCCTTAATGTCACCTTGATTTTGAACTTCCGTCCTCCAGAATTGTGAGACAACACATTTCTGTTGTTTTGAGTCACCCAGTTTGTGGTACAGCAGCCTAAGAAATGAATCCACTGACCTTTATAGATGGAATCAGTGGGCCAGGAAGTAGCTGTAGGAGGTACCATAGATAGAGAGGATGAAAGAGCCCGACTATGCAGGCAGCTGCTGCATTTTTCTACCAAAGGCCAGCTCTCTCTCCAGGCCCTTTAACTGCCCCCTCCTCCTGCCTCTTAGTCCCAGGGATGGTGATGGGTCCTGCTATGGCTAGCACCAGGGTAATTCTTCATTCCCTGTACCTCCCCCTTTATCCAGCTTATGCTTTTGTAAATAGTCCTTTCACAAGCCCTCTTCAATTGTCTTATTTGAGTACTCTTAATTATATAAAGAAAGAAACTAGCACTTCCTAAATTTTACATTCGTATGGATATGTACATTACGATTTTCAGAGCAAGCTTGTGAGAATTATAATGAGAGGCCCTCAGGAAAATCTCCTACAAAGGAACTAAGACCCTCTGATACTGACATGTAAAGATTTTTTCTTTTAGTGGTAATTGATGGGATTCAAACATCACAGGTATTGCCTGTTGTTCTTAAGTGAGATATGTGTGCTGTTTCCAGAGACAGACTGCAACAAGAGAGAATTTCTGCATTCAGCAGAGCCCCTCTTTAAAATTCCTTTGTTTAGAAACCATTCTTGTTTGCTTTTATTTCCACAAAAAATAGAGGGGAGGGGAATTTATGTTTCGATGTACAGCAATGTAAGGTGAAAGAATTTTGTGGTTGGCTGGACCATGGCCCATAATTTCTGTTCTGGGAAAAGTTACCAAATTGTCTCCATAGGATTGGCTACAAGCTACAGGCCATAAGAAAAAGCCTTTGGTCATTTGCCCATAAATGAAACATCCACATTCAGAACTCAGAACCAATAATCAATTGAGAAGACCTATCTTCATGGCCAAAAAGTGTGCTTCAAACAATACAGGCAATAGCTAGATATAGCTTTGCACTGAATTTAATAAAGAAAAAAGAGTGAAGGAAATTGTGACTTATAATTTGTCTCATTATGGTAAAAAAAATAAATAAATGATTATTCTGGTCCAGTGAGAGAAGAAGTAAAATAATTGCAATAATAGTATTATGTGCTGGACTAAGCATTTTGCACATTTATCTCTTCAACCCTACAACATAGGTAATATTATTACACCATTTCGTAGATAAAAAAGGTAAACCTTGAAGAGGTCAAGTAAATTACCCAAAGTCATATGGCTAGTAAATGTTAAAGTTTAGGAGTCACACCAAAGTCTACAATATAGACATCAAAGTGCCATTGTCTTCCCATTACAAATGGGAAGGGAAAACCTTTGCATCTCCTCTCACAGGCTGAAAAACCTGGGTGTAAGGAAAAGCTGAGTTGCATTTAAAACAAATGGAATTTCCCCCCAGATTCTGAATTCTGACCCTGAGTCCATGGCAGAAGCAATGCCCCTAGGTGGCAGATGAGGAAACCAAGGCTCTTGGAGGTTAAGTAATTTGCTCAAAATCACACAGCTATTAGGTAGCATAACCCAAAGTCTTGCTATCCAAAGATGAATATATGTTTGTAATGAGTAAAAGCTGGTCCTCTACGTTTGGAAAGCTTATGAGTATTAACCTTGAAAATTAAAGTGCTAATCAAAACAGAAACTGTCTTTTCCAGAAATGTACTGCTACTAACTGATTTCACAAACCAGATCCAATGCCTCAGGGAGGGTACTTTTTCCTCAGGGTAAACAAGCTTAGCCTCTTACAAAATTTTATCGAATAAGGAATTGGCAGTGTGAAAGAAATATTTAGCAGGATAGATCCTGTAAGGCCAGGATTACTCAAAAACTAAGAGACAAAATTGAATTTACCATGTAGGAACAGTCAAATGGGGTCATTACAGAAAAATGACCAGTCCCAGTGGAACTGAACTAGGGTTCAAACATCGCCTGTAGGCCAGTGCGGTGGCTCATACCTGTAATCCCAGTACTTAGGGAAGCCGAGGTGTGCAGATCACTTGTGCAGATCACTTGAGCTCAGAAATTCAAGACCAGCCTGGCCAACATGGTGAAACCCCGTCTCTACTAAAAACACAAAAATTAGCCAGGCGTGTTGGCACACGCCTGTAATACTAGCCACTTGGAAGGCTGAGGTGGGAGGATCGCTTGAACCTGGAAGGCAGAGGTTGTAGTGAGCCGAGATCATGCCACTCCACTGCACTCCAGCCTGAGCGAGAGCAAGACTCTGTCTCAAAAAACAAAAAAAAAGTTTTTTATCACAAGTATCTTATGATTTATGTTTATTCATTTCATATTATGTATTGATGCTAATTTATAATTAAGGTTTAATATATCTTTAAAATATATGAAGGACATTAATAATATATGTCCAAGGTAGCAATAAGAAAATTGAAAAGGTAATAGAGTGTTACAACAGAGCTAATTGTTATTCTGTAGTTACAGCTGTGCCTTACTGGCCCCATGTAAAGTTTCTTCCATTCCAATAACAGGTATTCTCAGTGGTTTCCCTTCCGGAGCCATGCTGAGTAGCCAAAACTGAAAAAATACCATAATAAGACAATAATCTAACTAAGTAGTTATTAAACGTTAGAGCGTAGCGAAAGCATCTGGAGGGCTTATTCAAACACAGATTTAGGGTCTCCAGTTTGAGAGTTTCTGACTCACCAGGTCTTCAGAGGGGCTGGAGAATTTGCATCTCTAACATATTTGCAGTTGATGCTGATGCTATTGGTCCACGGAAAACATTTCGGGTGCCTCTGATCTAACTGCATGAGTAGATCTGTTGCCCATCTGTTGTAGAATCCCCCAGGAAAGTCTTTTTCTCTATTTGTGTTTTCAGCAAGTACCAGTTTCACATGCATGACAAGGTTAGAACTGAGGTTTAAAAATTAAAAAAAAAAAAAATCTTGGCCTCTCCATTCTTGATACAAACAAAGATGTCAACAAAATGCTGTAAGAAGAACATAACATCAAAGCTAAAAACAAAAACAAATCCAAAAACCAATTCAATATAAGTTTCCATAGATTTTGGTGTGCTACCTGGACCTGCTGTTTTAAGACTTAATTGATGGAGACAGAAGTTGTAAACCTCCATAAAATTATGTGATAACAGCACTATTTTCTTCATTTAGTAGCTGACAAAATAAGGACTTGAATGGTATAAATAATTACTGAAAGGCAGCAGACTAAGGGAATGGTAAAAGAAAGAAATGAAGATAAAGGAGGAGAGAGAAAAAGAAAAAAATATTCAGCTTTTCTGTTTTCCTCTGCTGCTAAATGTGTACATCACACTTGAAGGAAAAAAACTCCTGATGGCCCTGTTTGCTTATCATTGGATCATACAGCATGAGAGCTAAAAATGATTTTATTTTACAGAAAAGTAAACTGAGGCTCAGAGCCAATAAGCAACCACTGCTACTTCCCCTAGCTGGTAAGGAATGACTTACAGGAAATCTTGGAGCTCAGATCCAGTGCCCCCTCCACCACATCTAGTTGCAACAGTTCTAAAGGCAAAAGATACTCTGGTTAAAATGGAAAGAACACTAGCCTATAATTTGAGTTCTGGATCTCCTCTGTGGACCTGTCATGGAATCGGTTTGGTTTCACTTTCCTCAGTTCTAAAATGAAAATAACAAGTTCTACCTCACAAGGTTTTTCTGGGAATCTATGACGGAAAGGATGTGATGTTATATTTTGTAAACTGAAAAGCACTGCACAGATGACAAATACTCCAGTGGAGATCTGGTGTGACTGATGGGCCTGTGGGCATTTTAGAGCTTAATGGCAGGTTATAAACAGGAAGAGACAAAGGTCTTAAAGAAATAATTTATTCAAAATGAAAGAGCCAGTAACAAGTAGCTCTAACAGACTTCTATTTCTTGTGGTGAATGGCATACTCCGACATTAAAATTGCATATAAGACCAAATTTGTATTGAAGTTTGAAAAAAAAAAGTTAAAACAAAAACGAACAAGCAGAAAGCAAGAGAAGATGTGATCAAGTCACATCTGGACCATAGGTATTATGAACCCATAATACCCAGGTTATCCCATAGGTTGGCATTGCCTGGGAGGACTGAACAATCACGCTTTAAGCCTTTGGTATTAATCACATATTCCACAGAGCTCTTGCCCTAGCTGTAGCTATTCATGCCAAATTGTCAGTCTTCCTGCACCATCTGGGGAAGTTGTAGGTCAGTAATATCTAGATCTGAACTTTCGAATGGCTTATGGCTCTTGCGATTACCAAGAGACTCCCAAACCTCTTGTTTTGGGACTAGAATTTCTGTGAAGCTATTTAGCAACACTGTGGTTCTTCTAGTTAATGGGAATTGCAGCTGTGGCTCCAGAAGCCTGTGACTGCAGATACTGCTAGTCGGGGCATTAACTACGAGACACTAGAAGCAATACAGTGACCTTTATGCAAAGGCCCAAAATAACCAAGGCCAAACTGAGATGGAATAAGGAAAACTTAGCCTGAATTAGCAGCCATGATATACAGCAAGAAAAACAGGGATTACTTGTCTCCACAGTCTATGTTTAGCAGAATGTGCTCCTTCGAAAGCTGGAATGTGTAGCTGATATTTATAGAAAGCACCATATGCGTGTCCAGAACCTTTCTGTGGTATAAAAAAGCAAACTGTGGTGAACCATGGAAAGGAATTCATTGTCAATGTTGGTAAACTGAAACCCCAGTGATGGGGATGTAATTCTGTTTGACTCACTGGAGCTGTTTCCCCACCAGTCTTGGGTGCTATGAGGCAGTTCAGGGCACTGTGAGGATAGAGATGGGGGAGGGAAGCTGGTAGTAAATAAGAAACTTTTTAAAAATTAAAAGAAGTTTCTTGATCTTCTGGTGTCCTTATTTAAAAACAGAAAAGATACAATAAAGGTGTCATCGATTCTAATGCTGTTGGGTGGAGTGGACAAAAAGCAATGATCAGGAAGAAATAAGCCATGCATGGAAATAGGAGCATTTGCTAACATTTTCCTTCAGGCAGATTATCAAGAAAATCATTACCCTACTTATTCTATAGTGTATTCATTTAGTTCAGTAAGTACTTATTAGGCACTTATGTGTTTAATTTTTCTAGGGAAAATGTTACTTCTGTTGTTTTTCTATTTTGTGTTTCAGAAGAAAGCCTTTTCCTTCTAAAGAGTTTTAGGTAGCAGGCAGGTCTGCTTTACTTGTGGTAGGGCCACCACTGACCTAGATGGTGTCCATGTGTGGGTGGAAGCAGGCTCGTGGGTGTGTGGCTTAGGATGTGAAGTGAGGGCTGGATTTCAGCTCCCATTTGTGCCCCAATCGAGGTGTCATTGAACAGTGAGCAGACTGCCCACCTGTCCTTAGTAGCCTGGCTTCATATAATAAACATTGTGTCTGAAGAAGTTGTGTGTTAATTAAATATATGCGGACTCACTATGACCTTTGGCTTCTCCATAAGGGGAGGTTTTATAAATTGTCAGGACAGTATCTTACACTCTGAAACCAAATACTTGTAGCAATTCCATGATGGTTTTTTTTTTGAGGGGGTGGGTGGGGGTGTAAGGTGAAGAATTATCTCCTAGTTGATCTAGGTGGCGAAAAAACCTCTGTCTATGTGCTCCTGAGTTCTTCAGGATAAAAACTTTATTATCAACTATTCTGAAGGAATATGTGGTACCATAACAAATTTATTTCTTGCTACCTAATGGTTCGGGAAGACTCCTCCAAAATAAGTATTGAAAGTTGGCAAAGGAGACAAGAAAACAGGACTGCTATCAAGAAATTATTCCTAAAATTGGTTTCCCTGGTCTGTCGATTCTCACCACTACCCTCCCTTCTAGGGCTGCACAGTCTAAGTTTAGAGGTGAAACGCATGCCATGTGCAGATAAAAGACAAAGTATTTTCTCCTTTCTCTCAGGGTAAGCATAGACCTAATGTGTTAATGCGAGTTTTTAAAAATTCACGGTCTTGGTCAGAACTATTTTGGTTGGAAGTGACTAAACCCAACTTGGATTGTTTAAGATGATGCGAAGGCAACTGTGGAGCTGGGACTTGAGAAGAAATTCATACCAGGTCTCAAAACCTGTTGCTCTCACTTTCTCCTAATCTCTCCTTCTGGTTTCCATCTCTCGACCTCTCAGTTTCTGTCTATAGGTCAGCTGTATATTTTCAGACGCATCTCCTCATGGAAATATGACCACCAGCCGTTATTATGCCGAATACCTCCAAATTTCACCACCAGAGGGAGACTGAGACTAGCCTCTGATCACAGTTTAACCATCACAGGGGAGGCTCCCTCTGATTGGCCTCCCTTGTGTTCATCCCAGCTGGGCCGGAACCTGTTCCAATCAGCTGTAAGTAGGACATGGTTTACTATCACAACCTGGGCCAATCAGAGCAGGCCGGTTGGGCTCTGTAAGTGAAGGGCAACTTCTATTTGCTTATAGGTAGACTAGGGGAAGGAGCATTTCCCGAAATAAGGCCGTACAGTTGTGGACAATGACCACTATACCCATTCTTACACCAGGTGAGAGTTAACAGCCTCCTTTGTACTTATTTCTTCAGCACCAGTTTATTGAACTAGGTAAGAAGGTTGGGATGGGAAGACATGGTTGTCTGTATATTCCAGAGCACAGTCCAGTTGAATATCATTTAGGGGCAAAATGCTAAATGATTAAGAACTTGTGCTCTGACTGGGAAGACCTAAGTTCAAATCTCAACTTTACCATTTACTTGGTGAGTGATCTTGAATGAGTTGTTTAACCTCCCTCAAACTCAGTTCCCCTTATATTCAAAGCACTTTGCCAAAGAGCCTGACATGCAGTAAGCACTCCATAAATGACAGCTACTATTATTATTACAAAATATATCAAGTAAGTCTTATTGTCACTGTTGTGTTAATAAGATAGTGGCATATCTTGTGAAGACCACGTAGAATTTGGGTAAAAGTCCACATTGTTTTATTTGGATGCACCCTCACCAGAGCAGCTGCTGCTGTGAAAAAGCCCCTGTACAAACCAGACTTTACCTCAGAATAACTTTCTCATTATAGTGGCACCCTGTCCTAAATTTCTGTGTTTCTAATTTTGTGCCCCTTCCTGCCCACTCTCTCATACTTGCTTGTCTCTCAGTCTGTGTCTTGACACACTACATTCCCGATATTCTTATTGTTCCTAACCTTCTCTGCCTGCATCTTTCTGGCAGGAGTTCCTGACTCTCCAGACAAGTGAAGCCTGCATGTTTCATACTGTCACTGGAGTAACTTGCTGTGCAGGAAGGCAGGAATGCATTGGATATCAGCACTGACACAGGAGAGCAGAACCAAAACAGGGAGAAGTGAGTGCAGATACTGAAGTAGAAAGGGATAGAGAGTAAGTGAGTCACCAACGCTCTTAGAAGAAGAAAAGCCTGCATCCCAAGGGACAGTGGGTAGCGAGTAGCTAAACTCTTGTGGGAGGCTGCCATAAGGTAGTCTGCAGTCTGGTCCACGAGGGAGAAAGGAAGAGCAAGGCAAGAAAAATGAAGATACACAGTGCAAAAAAGCATGTGCAGGTGGAAGGATTAGTAGGGATCCACTTAATTGCTGAAAGGCTTGAGATTCAGACTTGAAAATGGGCAGGCACCAATGCAGCTCTGGAAGATGGGAAAGGAGGAACTTTAGCATGGTCTCCTGACAGGGCAGGGTACCACTGATAAAATCTCTAAACCCCAGTGTTCCTTTTGTTGTGTCACTCACTCCAGATTCAGAGACCCAAGAGAGGGCATCTGACAGAGTACAGGTCAGTAACTCACACCTTTGTTGGCCTGGGGCTTTGAGAGGACAGAGCAAGTCACTTCAGCTCCTTTGAAGGGCGGTCCCCAGATCTACCATCCACCGGCATCACACACAGTGAGAGAGAGGTAGTTCCCCAAAAGGAAATTAGGGTACTGCTAGGAAATGGAATAAACCCCAGGCAGCCAACAAAACAGCAAATGTCCTCTGCACAGTTCCCACGGCATGACATTTTTGTTATTTTAATACAGAAAAATGAGTTGCATCGATTAGAGGAAAATAAACATCTCCATAGATGGATTACATCATACAAGGATTTTTTTTTTTTAACAGAATCCATTTTGTAATTCTAAATTTTATATAGAAATCCAAATGTAAACAGATAAAAAGCAAAACTTCTGGGTTGGAAGGGGAGAAAAGACCCCACATTCAGGCTACTTTTGGCAGCCCTGAGGTCCCACCACGTAGAACCTCAGACTTTGAGAAACACAATTTGAAAACCTCAGCTGAAAGTCCTTAATGGTGGCTATTTTTTATAAACTTCAAGCACATATTGAAAGGCAATTCTCACATTAGAGTTTGTAGGGGAAAATATATGCACCAGTGTATTTAAATTGTAGTTCTTGGTCTTCCTTGCTGTCAACCAGAGGTTAAATTATGGCTGTGTAAAATAAAAATGCAAGAATAATAGACTGTCCATTAAATGTTTCTTTGCTTTTCAGATATTTGTTCCATGTTGCTTTATCATTTCAAGTTAGTCCTGAAAGACTAGAAAATTTACTCTTTATTATTAATATGTTGTTCTTGGAACTTGAAAAGGATGAGACTGAATGCTCTGTGATTGTTAGAACCACTGTTAAAACCAGCAGAGACTGATCTCTATACAAGTAGCTTCAATGGAGAAGAAACTAAAGACTAGAGGACATGAACTCTACAATTACAGAGGTATTTTCTCCAGCTCAAAACGAAAGTGCATTGACTGGACAGAAAAGCAAATTGCTAGCACTAAGCCTTCCTGAATGAATAGAAGAGTTCAATGATATCTGCACTATTCAAGCCAGCACATTGCAACTGCATCAAAATTTACAGTCAACTTTTTTTCAATTTAAAATGATTTCCAGCATCTTCAAACACCAATTTATATAAAAATATTAGAATGTGAACTTTTTTCAAGACCTTTTCTCATCTTTAATTTAAAACAGTTCTTCCCAAACTCTTTTGCTTAATTGCCAAATAAATCATAGTTACCTAGAGATTCCGTAAATGATAAACATTGGCAACTTGTCCTTTTATCATGATTAGAGAAAGAAAATAAATAGGTGGATATTAGTTTGTAACACTTAGGGTCAGAAAGAGGAGATTCAGGAATGTAAAGAATTATGTATTATTATTATTATTTTTATTGTTATTATCAAAAAAGTAGACTCCTAAAGTCCTGCAAACATTGTGCTAAACCTGCTGACTTCCATTCCAAATGAGGAGTTAAATATAGGTGAGAGAAAATCAGTGGTGTGGGGAATTTCAAAAAGATCTCACATTCTAATCCTGCCTTTCACAATTTGGGATATTGTTTAATATTCATTTAGAAGAGAGGAAGAGTAAATGCTAACATTAATTAGCCCTTGAGGAAAAAAGCAAACTGAATGTATTTCTGAACTACTTATTTATATATAGACACTAATTTTATCCTCAGAGAATTTATTGTTGTACCTGTGAGCTGGCATTACTGTTTGAATTCTTATATTTAACTGATGCTAAAATCATACTATGATATTTATAGGACATTTAGAAGCCTTCTGTGACTTCTGACTTTTCATTCCTGGTGTGCCATCTACACAGATGGGTGATAATTGCTTTGGGGGTTTAATAATAATATCAATAATAGTCTTTTCCAGTTGGGAATTTATAATCTAGTGGACAAGTAGACACATATACATTTTAAAATATGAAATAGCAAACCAAAGCAGTGCACACTTAAGGTCTGATTAGGATATACAACAAGTACTATAGGAGTTGGGAGAAGAGAGGGGTCACCGTGAGCTGTAGAGATCATTGAAAAGTTTGTGGGTCAGATAGGACTTTAGCTGGGTCTTTGAAAGTTGGTAGGATTTTGATTAGAAAAAAAAAGTAAGGGACGAGAATATCCATTTGGGGCAAGAGGGACTTCCATGCACAATACTGAGGGGTATATAAGAGTAAATAATACTAGCTGCTAAAACAAATAATCTCCAAATCTCAATAGCTTAACACAGTAAATCTTTACAACTTTAAATAATAATTTAAAGGCACTGGAATTCTTTCTTTAGAGAGTTTCTCATATGGAAACATTCCATTTCCCATGTTCTTTTTACTCCTTCTGGTCTTCAGTTACACATTTTTGACATTATTGATATGCTAATAGCAACAGACAATAATGTCATAATTAATAGAGCTATTCACATCCCAATTCGATATGGTGGGGGTGAGCATCAGGAGAGAATAAGGGGTTCATCTCCATCCAGGTCTACCCAATTATTCAGGGCCCGAGGTTCATTTCATCCTTTAACATGGTCATCTTCTGCATATGACTTCCAAGTTTACCACAGAAGAAAATGAGTGAACGGAGGATTGTGCATGGGAGGTTCTTACGGGACAGCCCCAACAATGGTGTAAATTGCTTCTGCTGTCTACTGTCCAGAATGCAGTCAGCCAGCCCCAACCTAACAGCAAGGAACCTGAGAAATATATTTTATCTGTGTGCCTGAGAGCAAACTTACATTGCTGAACCAAGTGTTGTTTTTGTTGCAGGGGATCATATGAGGGACAGTAAGAAGAGGCAAACTTTAATGGCAATTGCTGGTCACCTCCCCAGTTCCCATTTTTCCCTCCTAACATTACTGTAAATTTTGTACCCCAAGTACCTCCTTCACTTCAAAGGATATTGACACTGCCTTTAAGTACAACTGGAAGCAGAGGAGTTCGGAGCAGGCTAGCTGTCATAGGTTATTAGAAGCCATTGTCAATTCCTTAGTAGATAACTGACATGGTAACGCTGGTACTAGTCAATAACAGTAGAAGACTGATTGGAAAAAGGGGAGAGACTTGAAGAGGAATAATAATAATGTCTTTGTATTATTTTTAACCATATTTGTCTTTTTTAATATTTTTCCCCTACAACCTCTTATTATTACTAGACGAGGAGAGTCTGGATTATTGCCCTAGGGAACAAGAAAGCAAGTAACACTGAAGGGAGAGAAAGATGCCAGAATGATATTACGTATCTGAGAATTTACATGGCCTTGGGAGAGAAGTGTAGGAGAAGGGGAGAGAGAGAATCCAGAATAGTGAAGCTTAAATACTGAAGGAATGGACTATCATAATCTAAAGAGACTCTTAGCCAAAATAATCTGAGTTACTTGAATGAACTAAATAATAATTTCCTTCCACCCCCCATTACAACATAGGAGTGAAACTTTGAGCTTTATTATTACAAATAAAAAAAATACTTCTACCCATTGCATTTAGTAATGAAAAATGTGTATCTGTTACAGACCAGTTTGGAGGCTGGCTTAGCTTGGGTGTCCCCAAAGGCAGAGCTCTGGGACAAGGTTTGCATGCAGGTGGTTCATTTGAAGAAGTGGTCTCAATGAAAAGAGTGGAGAACTTGGTAGAGCATGAAACAAGAGGGGAGGACAGGAATTACAATGGTGTACTATCCAGTTGGTAACTGGGGCTTGACGCTGATGGCACCATCTCTAGGTCATGTAGAAAGAGCCTCAGATCCACCTCAGGGATGGAAAAGGGGAGCATTTTGTTACCCTGCCCCCTTGCATACACACTCTGAGGCTGCAAGTGTGAGGCTCACAGTTGGAGCGCCATGTGCCAGGTGCTGCAAGGTTAACCTGTGCAGAGCTGGGTGACCCAGCAAAGACAGGAGCAAAAGGCAGGCTGAGCTGATGGGAGGTGCCTGAGACAGTTGCAATGATCCAGTCATAGGATGATGAGAGCACAAGCTAGGGAACTCAAAGAGTCAATGAAAAGGAAATGACATCATGCTGTCCTGACCTTTCATCTGCAGGTCTCCTCTGTCCTTTTAGAAGGAGCAATAATCCCAGCCTTTACAAGAAAGCAAAATTTTATTCATGGATTTTAAGGAGATATACTACTTAAGGAAGCCTCTAAAAAAAAAAAAAATAGGAGAAAAGGGGAAAGGCTACCAATTTCCTTTTTTAAAAAATCCCACTGATACAGAAAGTCAGACTAATTTTGATGTAATGACCCCTCTGTGTTATCACTTAGTCTAGAGTAAATTGAGGTTTCCCAGAGAGTGAGTCTCTGATTAATGCACTACAATTTTTTTTCTATAGAACCCTGTGATATTTGCCATTACACAGAAAAAAAGCAGCTAAAATAGCTATGTCCCACACTGACCTCTCTACCCTACCCACTGTAAATGAAATGTTTTTGGCTTATACCCATAGTCAGGCAACTATTTTGACCAGATAATGGTCTCTGGACACTGGAATTCTTCCTTTAGAGAGTTTCTCATACTGAAACATTCCATTTTTCATGCTCCATTTATTCCTACTGGTTTTCACAGTTATTTATTTTTGACAGTGTCGATATGCTGATAGCCACAGCCAGTAATGCCATAATTAATAAAGTCACAACTTGACTGCCAGTTCCAAGAGAAGGGAATTTGACCTGAAAATGAGGATAAAGAAATATCTTGGCAGAATTTTTCTGTTCTTCACTGCACTCTCTTACATTTTTCTAAGCACAAGAATCCATTTAGCTAGTGATACCTCTTTTAAATGATTACAACTTCAGTTATTCTGATTGAAAAAATTTCCATGCTGAGTACATAAGACAGAAAATTACAAGCAAGCTGTCCTTCTGTAATATATTGCTAATGAAGTCATTTTGAAAACTAATATGGGGAACTTTTAAGTCAGTGTTAATACATCTACTCTTTCAACATTTATTAAGGAGCTATTGTATACTAGGTGCCAGAGATTCAAATTCAAGGAAGTCACCATCCTCGAGATTTTATAGTCTAGTGTACTAGACAGAAAAATAAATAATGATACTACCTGTGGAAGATACTGTAAGAGGAGCATTCCTCATGTGTTAATGAATCAAAGAGAACCCCTAACTCTACTTCTAGGTGTGGGATGGGAGCAGATGGGGAAGAAGGCTGTGAAGAGGAGGTTGATCCAGGGCTGAGTCTTGAGGGATGGAAGAAAAATCATCAGTAGAACAAGGAAGGGAAGGGCAAGTCCAAAAGTGTGGCAGTGTAGTTGATCATAGCTTATTTAACTGCTGCAAGACAGAGTCAAGCTGGGCTATAAGGTATCACTGGACAATCACCTTAGAGAGAAAAAGTTGATTATGAAAGGTTTTGGTGAGTTTAAACTTTATTCAGGCATTGGAAAGATAGTCTGGGGATTTTTAAGTTGGAGAGCAACATGATTACATTTGCATTTTAGAAAGAAACCCTTGGTGGTGGCATGGGAAATGGGTTGATAGGCTGTTGCAATGCCCAGTCAAGAGGAAACCAGCGCCTGAAGTCAGGCAGTGCTGATACAGAGAAGAAAAAGGTGTACTTGAGAAACAGGGTATAAAACTGTTTCCATAACCAACAGATGAGGGGATAGTGCGTGGAAGAGGATAGGGTTTTTGGTTGACTGGTTTTTTTTTGCCTTGTCAGCACCAATACTCCTCACTACAATCGCTGCCTGCTCTCCTGCTAATCATTCTCTTAACATGAGCAGATAAGCGATAGGTGAAAGTAGTGCTTCAGAGCAACAGATGCTTTGTTCAGATGTACTCATTATAGTCTTACCTTCTGGCATTTGCCGATTGATGTAGGATGGGCCATTAACAAATATCTGGAAGACAGTCATGTTTACAGGAGAATTCTAGAATAAATAACTGGAATTCATATAAGTCTTTCCAGTTTACAAAGCCATTTTTCCATTTGTCACCTCACTTAAGACTCACAGCAATGCTATGATGGGTAAGGCAGGGGGTCTCCCCATCTCATACTGCCAGTGAGGCAGTTGTGACTGAGAGGTCAAGTCACTTGCTCAAACCCACACAGCTTCTGAGAAACTGACCTAGGAATCCCATAGTATCTTTCTCACTCCAAACTTTACATTACCCAACATTAGCTGAGCCTTTTGGTTTTTGGCTTGGAATGTCCACGAGGCTTTTTATTTCTGTGTTAATACTTACCATATCTACCCAACTGAATTATAAATTTCATAAGGTTAGGAATTGGGTATTATACCTCTTTTTTCTTTCATATATACTAACTAGATAATCAGTAACTATTATTAATAGTAGAGATTTCTTTTAAAACTGAACACAACTGCAAATTTGGGGCAGCATTTAAAGTCAGCACTTAATTATTTATACCAAGGAAAAGGAGTATGGATCAAAGAGTGTCAACCGGTACTGCAAAGCCCATAAGGGTCCTGGAAAGGGAGTATGTATAAACTAACACTTACAGACATGGGCTTTTGTGTCATGCAGATCCCTGTGCTCCATTTATAATAGCGCCAGCATTTATGATCATTGGCAAGTTATTTAATATCTCTATGCCTCAATTTCTTCATGTCAAGGAGGAAAAGTAATACAACCACATGGAATTGTTGAGAGGAAGGAACAAGAGAGTACATGTAAACTCCTAGTCCAGAGCCTGCTACACAGTAAACCTTTCAATATATGCTGGTAACCCAGATATCAACTGAAGCCCCCATCCTATTTCCTTCCCAGAATTTCTGTGTCAGTTTTGGCTATGTTTGTGACTCTGTTCCTGCTCTACAGAACTCTTGCTCACCAATGTCTTATCTCTATTTCTCTGATTCAGACTACTTTCTATGTGGAACTCAAGCTGCTTGCCTTGAATTCCAACCATATCCTGCTCCTCAAAAAAATTACACAATGCATTACAATGTATAGCAAATTTTTACTAATAATTCAGAGTAATGGCAAAAAGGTTGCATCACAGATTTCTAGGGCTGACAACTTGAAATATAATGCTTAACTTTCTTCTTCTGGAGACCCTTGGCTATTTCACCAGCTCTCACTTCCCACCAAGTTGCTTAGCTCTTGCTTTGCCTCCCTCCTTTATTGCCACAACATCTAAAACAACAATAACTACGATTCTTCCTACCATTGATGGGGTTAGAGAGAACACTGCTGCTCTAACTTCTGTCTCCCAGCTCAGTATCAACCTCCCTCTTGAATGATGGAAGACTGTGAATGGCAGGCCCCTGCTCCAGGTCTCACTCTGCTCTCCTCTCCTTTGTAATCTCTGTGAGAAGAAAGGAGCAGTATAAAGATTTATTTCCCCACTGAAATGAATTATGACCCCTCTTCCTTCTAAGGAAAAACTGTCCACAGTCCATTTTAGTTTCAGATACCTTTTTTTCTCTTAGTAACATATTATTATTGTATATTGTGATGATGGGTGCTGCTTGCTTAATAAGATATAAAAAGATGATATTGAGTGAACTGGGTTTCTTTTTTTTTTTAAAGATATCTCTTCATTTGGTCAAGGCCTTCACTCCCATCCCGTGGCTTCCCATCAGCACTGACTAACGTCACACAATTCATCAGGTGATAACTTAAAAAGGAGTTTGGTTTGTATAAGATGCAAGAAAACTCCTTGCAAAGCAATGCCATAATTTTGATTCAGATAAACTACTTCTTAAATAGCTAATTTTTCTTCAGCCTTTGGAATAACATGGTGTCTTACAATTACATGGTATCTATAAATTACTGCAATGTTTTCTAGTTACCTCTATTTCAAATAAAGGATGTCTCGTTATTTTGGGAAAAGAAACAAATGTCTTTGTCCTTGTGCCAACGAAAATGAGGTGATCTCAAATTCAGACAGATTGAAGATCTGGTTCTTAAAAAGGTGACTCCCTAAAACAATATTAAATAAAAAGTAGGCAAGGCATAGTGGCTCATGCCTGTAATCTCAACATTTTGTGAGGCCAAGGCGGGTGGATCACCTTAAGTCAGGAGTTCGAGATCAGCCTGGCCAACATGGTGAAACCCCATCTCTACTAAAAATACATTAAAAAATTAGCCGGGCCTCATTGCGCGCGCCTGTAATCACAGCTACTCAGGAGGCTGAAGCAGGAGAATCGCTTGAACCCAGGAGGCGGAGGTTGCAGTGAGCTGAGATCGTGCCACTGCACTCCAGCCTGGGTGACAGAGTGAGACTCTATCTCAAAAAACAAGGTGCAGTTAGAAATTGGAAGTATGCTTTCCATTTCACCAGAACTCCTATTTGGAATTTTGCCAGTAAGTTAGAATGTTCAGTATCTGGTGACTAGAGGATTTTAATACAAACCGTTTAGAAGAAAGAATGAAACATGGCGTTGCTTTCTAATATATGATGTCAACTCCCTAATTAAATTGTCTTTTCTGAAGAGCAGTCAGACATGTTGATATGAACCCAATCAAAGTTATGTGACTTTACATCTGGGCTTTTTAATTGCCACTTTGATGGAATGTAATAGATAGTTTCACTCAGGGATCTTGCTTTGTTATCTCTAATCTGTCATTTTGATTTGGTAATATACATGATGTCTCTAGCTTCAATTCCATTCCCTTTTCAATTTACATTTGAGGTTTAGACATGTGTGAATTTGAAATAAATTCATGTTGGATTTAGTATTCTTCGACTTTTGACTAGCATTAGCCTTTCCCTGAAACACTTGCTATTAATAAGCTACAATTTCAACACTAGTTCATTGCACAATAATTGTAAGATAATGTACCTTTTTTGTAAGGTAATGTACAATTATTGTTGTTTGTACCTGCCCAAGATCCTTTTCCCCTTCCTGAGACAAAACTCACATTCTCTTCCATCTTAGTCTAGGTGGCTGGGGTAGGTGAGCCCCTCCTCCTGATGCCAGGACAGGGCATGTGAGGAGTATTGTATCGGTGTATTGTATCTCTCAAGGATGGGTAGAGTTAAGAGATGAGAAAAAGAAAGAGCCTTAATTGCTTAGAGCCTGGATCCAGCTGGCCCAGAATCCAGTCTACCTTGGAGTCCCTAATTATGTAAGCTTACGTCAGTTTCAGTTAGTTTTCCTATTACTTACAATAGACAGAGTTCTCACCGTAACAAATAGCCTTAGAATATATTTGTTTGGCAGTACCTCAAGAAAGATTTCCCTTTAGTTTATCTCTATTTTGCTAAGTTCTTGAAAGTAGATATAAGTCACTTACTACAGAAATTTCAAAGATGACCCAAAAAAGCACATTCAAGGGCTTGTTGTTCCTACTTCTGGGTTGGTAACGCTTACTCACACATTACCGTCAGGAAATCTTATTTGTAAGCCAAAGTTTCTATTATCAGACGTGTTTCTGAAATCTGGGTTTGCATTTCATTTTATGTTTTGTTACTTTGTCTCCTTTTTCTAAACTTTCCATGCATCTGCTTTAACATCTCACAAGAGGGAGAGGGAAAGTGGACTGTCTGAGATGAACCTCTTCAGTAGGAAAAAATAATTTCACTAAGCCTTGTCCTCCTATATTGCACCACAATTTACATTACTGTCCTTCTCCTTCCTGTTCCTGTTTTTATGTAAGAATTTACTTTTATATAATAATTTCTTTGATTACTAAGACACATTAATTAAACTGCTCTTGGCTGTAAGCAGAAAACCCCAACTCAATTGACTGAAGCAATAAGAAAAAATCTATTTCACATACCAAGACGTCTAAGTGGGAATGACTTCATGGCTAGTTAATTCAACAACTAATTGATGGATGTCTTCTCTTTCTACTTTGCTGTCTTTGGGAAAGTGTCTGTCATTTAGCAAGATGCCCGAAGCGGTGCTAGGCCTTACTGCACAATGTCTAGGGAAAAAGGAACTGCTTCTTCCCATGTGTCTGTTTTCATCAAAGAAGAAATGAAATACCATTGACCAGAGCTGTATCATGTGTTCGTGAACAAGCCAGTTGCAGACAAAGGGAATGGGAAAATATTATTGGCACTGTGGATGGGACCAGCCTCCTCTAAAAAGAGGCCATATGAGGGAGAGGGAATATCTGAGGACAGCAGTTGGGAAGGTGACCAAGAACTCTGTCCGGTGTTAGCTTCATGGCTGTGCATCTTGTGCAGTTGCACAGATCCCACTCCCAGAAAATCCCTGTTGTTAGTTTAATGTTCTGCTATCATGACATTTCTCCTCCTCCTCCTCCTCATCCTCCTTCTCCTCTTCTTCCTCCTCCTCCTCCTTTTCCTCCTCCTCCTCCTCCTTCTCCTTCTTATTCTTTTATATGGAGTCTCGGTCTGTCACCCACACTGGAGTGAGGTGGCACAATCTCAGCTCATTGCAGCCTCCGCCTCCCTGGTTCAAGTGAGTCTCCTGTCTCAGGCTCCCGAGTAGCTGGGACTACAGGCATGTACAACCACGCCTGGCTAATTGTTTGCATTTTTGGTAGAGATGGAGTTTCACCATGTTGGCCAGGCTGGTCTCAAACTCCTGAGTTCGAGTGATTCGCCCGCCTCAGCCTCCCAAGGTGCTGGGATTACAGGTGTGAGCCACTGCACCTGGCCTATCATAATATTCTTAATAAGTTCTGAATAAGGGACCCTAAAAATTATGTGGTCTGTCTTAGTTCTGGCACGTCAAATAACTATGCCAGGAGATTGTAGAGTGTCATCTTCATCTTTTTCATTTTCATCTTCCCTTGGAGAATTGTGAAATAAAATTTTGCTGTGCAGAAGTGAAGCAAAAGAAGCCAAGAGAAGGTGGAAGGTAGTAGCTACTTATGTAAAGAAGAAGCAGTCAGTGCAGATGTGAGCAGTTAAAAAGAGAACAGAAGGGATGGAAGACAGAGAGCGGAAAAGACAAGAGAGACACATACCTTGGGGATGAGCCAGAACAGGCCAACATTTTCTTCCTAGGGGACTTACGCCAAAGAAGATTGCTTTCTCTTGGAATTGTAATCTTTGTCTAGGCAAATGCTGTGATTAGCTTTATAGCTGTTTAATGATCCTTATGTTTGCTTACAGTTTCTGTTTATTTTTAATCTTTCTGTCTTTCTCTCTGTGTCTCTTCTTAACTCTTTGTTTCCTTTCTCATTGTATTCCTTGTTTTTTTCCTACTCTCTTTAGTTTTTCTGTTCCAGGGCTGCTTTCCTCACATCAGTTATAGCTTCTCTCCTCTTTTTAAGAATAGGTTCTACTGTTAGGTAAAAGGGACCTACCTTCCCTGAATGTGAAAGGCTTGGTGAGAACATGGAACTTGAGCTGAACCCTAATGAAATCCTCTGACCTACTACAGGAATGCAGCATACTTCTCATTGCTGTTTCCATGGTTGACCCCCGGAGTCACCCCCATTTCCAGGAGCGGGTATGTGAGATAAACCTGGTCAATCAGTCCAGTCCAGTCCAGTCCTTGGAGTTGGTGATTATTTGAGGCGTGGACACCTTCCTCAACCATCTTGGAAGTAAAATTTAGCTCCGATGTATCTTCCAGAACCACTGGTAAAGAGGTGCTCACTACATTCTGGAGTTCAGAAACTGATACGTTATAAACCTGGAGCTGCTGGCTGACACTTTTCTCATGACTTGGTTAGAGCCTAAGAATGAAGGCAGCACAGAAGACAGCAGAGCTGAGAGGCGGAGAAAGATTTAAAATATATATTCAGCTTTTGTTTTAGATTCAGGGGGTACATGTGTAGATTTGTTACATGAGTATATTGTATGATGCTGAGGTTTGGGATACAAAGGATTCTGTCACCCAGGTAGTGAGCAGAGTACTCAATAGGTAGGTTTTCAACTCTTGCCCCTGTTTCTTCGCTCCCCTATCTAGTAGTCCCCAGGGGAGAGACAGATTTGTAATGACAGCATTTGAGCACTCAAGTTCATGTGAGCCTGAACTCTCACCCAGACTTTCAGTTATGAGAACCGACTAATTCCCTTTTTTATTTAAATCTATTTAATCAGGTAACTTTTAATTTAAAGAGATCTTACTGATACACATCACTGCCACCACTAGACAACAAACCCGTGCAAGTATTTTCAGCCACTTTCTAGGAAAAGATGTGTTTTCAAGGAAACTTTGTTATCTTTCCAGTTGTTTAAGACTTAGAACAATAACGAACAATAAACATAGCCCATGCTTGGGAACATGCCTTCTGACTCATCTGGACTAATCAGACCCAGAGGATTCAATCAATCAGAACTGAGCGGGGTCTGCTCATCTGCTGCCTGCCAGGTGGAGAGGATTGTTTGTCCTCACAAGTTAGCAGAACTCCGGGAGGCAGCACAGTTGAAACTGATGTGACACTTGGTAAACAACACAGATCAATTGAAAAGGTGACTACACCAAAAATCGTTAACTCATATACATGGCAGAAATGACTTCAGGCAGGGGAGAAGGTGAAAAGGACAGAGATTTTTAATCAGGTTATGAAAAAACAATCTAAATAAAGAGGCAACATTAGAAAACAAATTTTATTCTCTTAGAACTTGCACATAGCCTTCCATTTCACCTGCTCTCGAGTTCCATTAGCTTTCTTCCCTGTAGAAATAAAAATGAAAATAAGACAGACAAAAAAAATTATTGTTGTTAATCATCATTTAGGCTAAAGTCTATTTTCTGGCAATCAGCCCCATTAACTACAGATACTTTTTGAAGAATAAATATATTTCTAAATTATATTCATTATCTTAACGTCACCACTATCCCAGATTCCAGCATTTCAAATTCCTAAATTCAGGAAGCAAATTATCGTTGTATATGCTTTATTTTACAAAAGTCCAATGTATACAAACCCTCACTTTTTTCTTTCTTTCATGGATAAACTTCTCAAAAGTTGTTCTACATTTACAGTCACCTCTTCTTCACTTCACTGCCCTGCTTCTGGACAGCTGGACCCGCCTATAACACCTTGAAGGCAAATTGGGAAAACCCCACTGGAGCTCTCTGAAATTCCCCAACTTCTCTTTCTGTGTTGCAACTTGCTTTCCTTGAAACCTTCTGTTCCCACCTTGTATCCTTAATCTGCAGCTCCAGCTTAGACCCCTTGAGACTTGACTTCCCTACGGCTTGAAATCTTGCTTTACTTAAGTGACTATAATCTGATTCCCTTCTCTGTTTCCCACACATGCATCTCTTTTTCTGCTTTGAGGAGGAAATTCTGCCCTGAACTTTAGTGCTAAGGAACCCACCCCAGACAACGCAAAAGGCAGGGTGGGGTGAGTCAGAGTGTCTGGAGGCCCAGGCAGGTGAGGATAAGGGCTAGCAAGGGGGAGAAAATTTGAATCCCACTTTCAATTCACTTCTCTAGTACTCTGGCAGAGTCAACAATGACCTTGTATCTGTTCAATCCTGTGAAAACCTTCCAGAAACCAATTATGCTAGACTTCCCTGGACCTTCTGATATTATTGACATTTCTCTTTCCTGAAATAGTCTTCTCCTTTGGCATTTTTCCTCCTTAGGCCTCTAAACACACACCTTCTCCTGCTTATCTTTCTTTTCCTCTAACCATTCCTTCCTTTTCAGGTTCCCCTGGTTCTACATTTACTCCTCTTCTCTTTTCACTTCACTGATCTTCCCAAGTCATTTCATCCATCTCATGCATGGCTTTGACCTATACCTCCGTGCCCAGTGTAGGTGCAGGTCAGACCTTTAATTCTGTCCTATTCTTTCTTCTGAGTCCCAGACTTGTGTATCTGATATGTATACTGAACAACTCCACATGGATACTCACAGATTCCTCCTCCAAGATGCTCAATACCTTACTCATTAAATCCATTCCTCTTCATCTGCCACCAAGTTACCCTTCATCCTACATTCCCTATTTTAGTAACTGGCATAACAGTCCCTCAATAGTGCAATTCAGAAACCTGTGAGTGCCACTAAAATGCAAGTCCTGTCAACTCAACCTCCCAAATAACTCTGCATCTCCTCCACTATATTAGGCTCTTGTTTTCCTTGCCTTAACTACTGCAATGACTCCACAGCAAGACTTTGTGTCTCTAGTCACTTTTCCTTCTAACTTACCCCCAAGTGGCTCTTGGAGTTATTGTAATAAAACAAAATCTTATCACATCACTCCTTTACTGCAAGCCAGTTGATGACACTCTATAACCAATGAGAAAAACATGCTTTAATACATCTCTTAGTTCATATTCTGTTGCTTATAATGAATGCCTGAAACTAAGTAACTATATTATAAAGAAAAGGAATCTATTTGTTACAGTTTTAGAGGCTAAGAAGTCCAAGGTCAAGGAGCCACATCTGGTGAGGGACTTCTTGCTGAAGAAGAGTCCCCAGGTGGCACAGGGTACTGCATAATGAGGGTACCAAGCATCGTCATGTGCTAGCTCGGGTCTTTCTTTTTTCCTTTTATGAAACTACCAGTTCCCCTCTTATGATAACCCATGAATCCATTCATCCATTCATGAGGGCAGACTCCCATGATCCACCTCTTCAAGGCCCCACTTCTCAATACTTTCACACTGGGGATTAAGTTTCAACATGAGTTTTGGAGGGGACATTTAAAGCATGACAATAGTAAAGTCCAGCATCATCTGTACTTTGCTCTCCTTTATCTTCTTTTTTTAATGCTTTTTTTATTTTGAGACAGAGTCTCACTCTGTTGTCCAGAGGTTGAGTGAAGTGGTGCAATCATAACTAACCACAGGCTCAAACTGTTGGACTCAAGCAATCCTCCCACCTAAGCTTCTCAAGTAGCTAGGACTAAAGGTGTGTGCCACTATGCCCAGCAAAAAAAAAAAAAAAAAAAAAGAAAAAAAAATATATATAGAGAGAGTTGAGGCATCTCGCTATGTTGCCCAGGCTGGTCTCAAACTCCTGGCCTCAAGCAATCCTCCCTCATTGGCCTCCCAAACTGCTGGGATTACTGGTGTAAGCCACCATGCCTGGCCCCATATCTTCTTCATAACCTTCTTACTTAGACACAGCTAGTCTTAAAGAACATTTTTTTCTAGTTCCATTCTTTCACTCAAGACTTTAAGACTACATTGCCCTAAAAGAAATTGAGATTTGTGTTTCATTTCTCAATGACACAATTTCATTTACCTTTTATGGATGAATGCATACATTATCATACATTGATGGCATGAGGGATGAAAAGATAACTCTCAAAGTACCCCCAGCAGGGCCCTGCATTAAAACAGTGCTGGTCAGACAATACTCAGTATGTAACTTATTACTTCATACAACTATCTTCACAATTTGGTCCTCTCTACCTATGGAACTTTATCTCCTCCAGCTCCTCCTCTTCACTCTGATTTCTAAAAATAATCTCAGGTTTATTTTTAAATACAAAGACCCCTTAGTATACTTGATTATAATTCAATTTATAAAGATCTAATAGCCATAAAACTTTTGGGGTGAAATATATTACGTAAAGCTGGGCATACTATACAAATAGGTATTAACATTTAGATTTCTCTTTGCAAAGGCCTATATGTTCTGTGACCAGAAAGAATATAAAAAATTGTACTAAGATTGACTCACTCTACTAACTAAAAAAACCTTTGAAGGCAATAAAACGTTTGCCTATTGGAAAGCACCTAAAGAGAGCTTCAGGTAACCTTACTGGAAGAAGGAGTTTCCTGGGCTCTCCTTGCAGAGGAAATCACAAATCTCCTCATGGAGAACCAAAGAGAGATGTCAAGTCTGAGTCAGAGAGTGAGAGCATTTCATTTTTTTTGTTTGTTTGCTTTTTTTTTTGTTTTTTGAGACAGAGTCTCACTCTGTCGCCCAGGCTGGAGTGCAGTGGCGCAATCTTGGCTCACTGCAAGCTCTGCGTCCTGGGTTGATGCCATTCTCCTGCCTCAGCCTCCCAAGTAGCTGGTGCCTGCCACCAAGCCCGGCTAATTTTCTGTATTTTTAGTAGAGACAGGGTTTCACCGTGTTAGCCAGGCTGGTCTCGATCTCCTGACCTCATGAACTGCCCGCCTTGGCCTCCAAAAGTGCTGAGATTACAGACGTGAGCCACCGCACCCGGCCGAGAGCATTTCTTAAGACAAACTCAATAATATGTCTAATATGATCTATATTCTTCTGAGATTCTGAGTTGAGAGAAGACAGAGGTAATAGGGAAGTTTTTAGCTACCAAATGATAAACCAAACAATGAGGCATTAATAATCAAACATGTTTACAATTCATTCCTTTCACTGGCACTGAATAGAATGCATAATGCAGCAGTTTCATCAAAAGGTCATAATGTGAGAAATTACGTGCTGAACATCCCTGAACCCCTGTAAATGGAGTAATGACTCCATGGAAGAAAGAGTCTCTAGAATTATGATAAATGATGAAAGACTAAGATATTTGGCAAAGAAGTACATATGCAAATTTTAAAAGATACTCGAACTAAGGTATCTTGTTGTTTAAAATTTGAAAAGGGGCATGTTTGTTCGAACACAGAAATAATGTGCTGTATATCCAAGTGATTTTGGAAAATTAAATTGTAAAATATGGTCTAATTATTATTTCACTTTTCTTGGATTAAGGTGGGTTTTTAGTTTACTCTTTTAAAAAAGAATACGCTATAGAATAGAATTTAGATTGTTCACTTTTTCACATAAATCAGCCTCGCCTATTTTCAATTTGTGAGTTATTGGGATTGAGCCAAAGCTGATTTTTTTTTTTTTTTTTTGAGACAGAGTCTTGCTCTGTCGCCCAGGCTGGAGTGCAGTGGCACAATCTCGGCTCACTGCAAGTTCCGCCTCCTGGGTTCAAGCAATTTTCCTGCCTCAGCCTCCCGAGTAGCTAGTACTACATGCCACCACGCCTGGCTAATTTTTTTATTTTTAGTACAGACAGGGTTTCACCACATTGGCCAGGTCAGTCTCAAACTCCTGACCTTGTGATCTGCCCACCTTGGCCTCCCAAAGTGTTGGAATTACAGGCGTGAGCCACCGTGCCAGGCCCAAAGCTGATGTTTTTATAGTGAAAACTTGAATACACTTATTAATTCATTTAAAATAATAGTATTCAATTTTATAATGGTAAATATGAAAATATGAAGCTTATGTTCTACTAGAAAAGCAAACAACAATCAAAATAAATATGACAATTTTTGAAAGTGATAAGTGGCCTAAACGAAATAAATAAGTGGTATGACAATACTAATAACAGTTAACATTGATCAACTACTTTTTATATGCTGGTACTATTCTTTACATGTAATCTTGTAATGTAGGTAGTATTATTAGCCCCATTTTATGCATGAAAAATCAGAGTTACATGGAGGTTAAATAACTTGTTCAAAGTCACGCAGCTACAAAATAACAGAGTGAGAATTTGAAGTGAAGTTGTTTCCTGTGTATTAAATCAATCATCTTGATGAAAACAACTGAAATACTTAAAAGAAACATTTTAAAATTATCAAAATGATAACAAGATAGTTTTTTTTTTTTTTTTGAAGGCTTAAGGTCAAGGGAAAATGAGAACTCTGGAAGGTAAATGGGTTGAGGAGAAATGGGTACAGAAACTGCTTTTGCTCTGAAGTCATTTGTCAATCTGGATAAATTAGAAGCTTTGTTTTGAAGGCCTTGCTGGGCAAGGGAGATGGCATGATGTGGAGAATTCGTAGAAGATCCTCTCCTAAATAAACTGGAAGCTCCCCTCCACAGAGCTGCACACTCAGGACAGGCATGAACCAGAAGTGAGCCAGCTCAGGAAGAAAATTTAAACCCCTGATTTAATTGCTATCTCAAGACTTCCACTTAGTTTAAGGTGAAAGTGCCCCCCAGAAGCCCAGACGAAGCAAACAAAAATTCTTTCAAACTAAAAGATTAGTGGGCCTTCACCTGTGGGACTCAAATTGTTTACAAATAATTTTTCAAATACAATGTTCTACACACAAAGGAAACCGGCAACATAAAGAAACTAGACTTGAGTAAGAATCAAAAATAATAAAAACACAGACCCCCCCACCCCAACAAAGACTTCAGAGGCAAACAGTGAAAGAACTATGCTCACCATGTAATATAAATGAAGATAAGCTTGAAGACATCTGTAAGAAACAGAAAACTATAAAATGTTGCAAAGTGGAGTTTTTAAAAACCTGATCTTCTAGAAATACAATATATGACAACTAAAACTGTAAAAATGTCAATGAATTAGTTTGATGCCAGATTAACCTAAAAAGCTGAAGAGAGAATTAATGAACTGAAATACAGGTTGGGAGGAATTATCCAGAGAACTGTATGGCGAGATACAGGGCTGGAAAATACAGAGGAAAATGAAAGAGAATTAGAGGATATTAGGAAAAGTTCTAGGCTAACATAAATTTAACTTAAGCTTGTCCAATGTGTGGCCCATGGGCCACATGCAGCCCAGGATGACTTTGAATGCAGCCCAACACAAATTTGTAAACTTTCTTAAAACATTATGAGATTGTTTTGTGATTTTTTTTTTTTTTAGCTCATCAACTGTTGTTAGTGTTAGTATTCTCTGTGACCCAAGACCATTCTTCTTCTTCCAGTGTGGCCCAGGGAAGCCAAAAGATTGGACACCCCTGGTTTAACTGCTATTCTAAAAGGAGGCACAGAGGCAATATTTGAAGACATAAAGGCTAAGAATTTTCTAGAACTAATGACAGACCCCAACCTACAGAGTCAAGAAACTCAATGAATCTCAGGAAATATTAATACAGAACTCCCTGCTTATCCACAGTTTCACTTTGCATGGTTTCAATTAACCACAGTCAACTGTGGTCCAAAAATATTAATGGGAAATTTCAGAAATAAGCAATTCATAAGTTTTAAATTGCATGCTATTCTGAGTAGCATGATGAAATCTTACATCATTCCATTCCATCTCGCCCACCTGGGATGTGAATTATCCCTTCATCCACATATCCATACTGTATACTACCCACCTGTTAGTCACTTAGCAGCCGTTTCAGTTATCAAATAGACCGTCATGGTATTGCAGTGCTTGTGTTCAAGTAACACTAGTTTTACTTAATAATGGTCCCAATGTGCAAGAGGGGTGATGCCGGTGATTTGTATGTGCCAAAGAGAAACCATAAAGTGCTTCCTTTAAGTGAAAAGGTAAACATTCTCTACTTAATAAGGAAAGAAAATCATATGCTGAAGTTACTAAGATCAGTTCAGTTATTGTTGTTAATCTCTTACTGTGCCTCATTCATAAATTAAACTTTATCGTCAGTATGTATGTACGTATAGGAAAAACCATAGTATATATAGGGTTCTGTACTATCCACTATCCATACAGGGGACTTCTCTATCAAGAGATCTACCCTTAGACAAATCAGAGTGAAACATCAGAAAACCAAAAACAAAGAGAAATCTTAGAAAGTTTCCCAAGAAGAAAAGACAGATTGCCTTTGAAAGAACAATAGCCTGTTAGCTGACTTCACGGCAGTCAGTGAAATGACTGTCTTCAGTGGGCTGAGAGGTGTGCAGAGGTCTGATGGTGTTGGGGCCTATAGACCATGGTAAGAAATTTGCATTCTAATAAAGCCAAAGCCATTAAAAGGTTTGAGCAAGACATAATCTGATTTAAGTTTTACAAAAGTCACTATGGCTATTTTGTAAAGGAGGAATTTAAGGGAGGAAATGATAGATTCAACATAAGGGCTGTTGCCATAGTCTGTACAAGAGAAACACTTAAAGAATATTAATATATAAATAGATATCAACCAGAAAAATGGATTCATCTTGGCCATATCTTAACACTGTTATTCAAGGTGTAGATAAAATTATAATAATGAGCCTATCAAATCTGTAGATCATGTACAGTTTTGAACAAGGGAGACCACTTTACGTGACAAAGTCAGTACCCAAGAAGACTTTAGCTTCTTGGTGTGATGGAATAAATGAAACAAGCTGAAACTAAACAGAGTAAATGTGATATAGGAGTGACAGAACTTAGTACAGCTCATAGAAGAAAACAAGAAAGGTTTTCTTTGACAAGATAAGTGAACAGCGATTTCAATCTTGGACTCATTAATCATTCTACATAATAGTACACATTTCTTCATTCAACTTAGACCAAACCTTGTCCCCAAACGGGACAAGGATGATGATGAAGGGCAGAGAACCATATTACAGAAGGGATTTTTGGAAGAACTGGGGATATTTAACATTGGTAACTTAATATTATTTCATTAACATGTACTGAACATCTCCTTTATGCCAGACTGTCATAAGCACAGGAGATTCAAAATATATAGGACTGGTTCCTTTTCTCACAGTATTTATGGTTTCATTACACTGAAAACAAAAGTAGAAGATTGAGGATAAACAACTGTCTTCAAATAATTTCAGATTTATTTATTTATCTTGAGATAGAGTCTTGCTCTGTCACCCAGGCTGGAGTGCAGTGTGATCACTGCTCACTGCGGTCTCGACCTTTCAGGCTCCAGCAATCCTCCCACCTCAGCCTCCCAAGTAGCTGGGACTACAGGTGCCCACCACTATGCTTAGCTAATTTTATTTCATTATTTGTTGAGATGGGGACGGCGTCTCCCTATGTTGCCCAGGCTGGTATCTAACTTCTGAGCTTAAGCAATCTTCCCACCTTGGCCTCCCAAAGTGCTGAGATAACATAACAGCCATGAGTCACCTCACCTGGCTAATTTCAGATTTATTATGTGGAATAACAAATGGGTATGACACCTAGGTAAGCATCCTAGCTTCTCTGGAGGCTAAGGCAGGAAGATCCCTTGAGCACAGAAGTTTGAGGCTGTACTGAGCAATGTTCATGTCACTGTACTCCAGCCTGGGTGACAGCACGATCCTGTCTCAAAAAAAACAAACAGCAACAACAACTTAAACAATCAAGCAAAAAAAAAAAATACTTCTTTAATAAATGTTTTAAAATGTTAGAAGAGTTTCTAGTATGGTAGATTGATCATTTGATGGTTCTAATTAACAACCTCCCTGTATCCATGCTTTTAAAATGTGACCATGCCACTCCTCCCATCAAGATATAGAGTCTATTTCCCATGTCTTGAATCTGAGCTGGCCTTGTTAGGTGCTTTGGCTAATAGAATGCAGCAGAAGTGAACCTGTGCCAGTTTATAAGCCTAGGCCTCAAGAATCCTTGCATGCTTCTACTTTCTCTCTTGGACCCCTGTTCCACCATAAGCACAAGCCCTGGCAAGCTGCTGAAGGATGAGAAATCACATGAAGGGAGCCAAGGGATCCCAGCTGGCAACCAGAAGAACCCTGGAAGCACAGTGAACTAGACATCACATAGCTGCATGCAGACACATGAGCACAGCTTAGCCCAGCCTAAATTGCCAACCTGACTTGCAGTATCACGAGCTAAATAAATCGTTGTTTTAAACCATCAAGTTTTGAGGTTGTTTGTTATGCAACAATACTTAATTGATACAGCCAGCAAGTCCATGAATATCTTCAATCAATTTCCTTGGTTCGAGAAATAATAATTTCTGGTTCAGGTTACTTCCAATTCACTATTAAATTTCTGAATGGTAATAAAAGGAAGCAAGTAATGAAATGATTATTCTATATAGATAAGAGCTTTTATTATTAATTTTTAGATCATACTTAGGATAGTGATACTTTGCTGCTTTTCTGACAATGAAGCTAGTTTTAAGAATGGCTTGATGTATTTTAAAGACAATTGGCCTGAATAAGAATTTTAGCTAGTTTATGCCTTTTTTCCTTACACGTATCTTGAAATATAGATTCATAATTACTTAGCTTCTTATTCGTTCTTTTATTTTGCTTGTGCCAAGATGCTTACTGTGGGCTATGACACTTTAAATCACAATGAAGACACTGAATTTCCAGAGGTATAATATCACTTTCATCTTTTGGTTCAAAATCCATATGCTTCCAACATATTCTCGCAGTAGTTGAGCACTTCCTTTCCTTGTTATGCAATAAAAATAGAATCCTTGTATTTCCATTTTCTTTTGGAAAATTTCCAGCATTCCCTATACTATCAAATCATGGTATTGGAAGGATGATTTAGGGGCACAATATCTCATTGCTACTAAATGCTTTTCATTTTTATTGTGTGTTACTACTTGCTCTGTATTAAATGCCCCTTTCCTTTTGTGGTGCTGTGTAGGATTTGCTATACAGTAAAATATAATGCAGATATTCCAGATTATCCTTCGAGGATTAACTAGTCATTCTAATTACTATGTGCCATAAAAACTGGACCTCTAGGTTGGATTACACAAAGCAATGTAAATCTGGGAAAATAAATGATCTGTTGACTGGGCCCAGTGGCTCATGCCTGTGATCCCAGCACTTTGGGAGGATAGGGTGGGAGGATCATTTGAGCCCAGGAGTTTGAGACCAGCCTGGGCAACATGGCAAAACTCTGTTTCCACCAAAAGTACAAAAAAATAGCCAAGCATGGTGGCACCCGCTTGTAGTCCCAGCTACTCGGGAGACTGAGGTGGGAGCATTGCCTGAACCTGGGAGTTGGAGGTTACAGTGAACTGAGATTGCACCACTGCACTCCAGCCTGGGTGACAGAGAGAAACCCTGTCTCAAACAAACAAACAAACAACAACAACAAAAGATCTGTTAAACAGCCAAGGTCAAAATTAAGAAGTCATTGCTAGCCTTTCCCTGAGAAAGAAGTTGTGGACCTTGAGGATCCTTCCATAGTCTTCAATGACGTTCTCAAAGCCAACAACCGGAAGCGGATGAGTAATGTAAAATCTGTTTAGAATCTCTGGAACTGAGATTTACCTCTAATTTTATGCCCAACTCTTGAGTCAGATCTTAAATGAGTGAACCAAATAGCCCTCAGGAGTAGCCCTCTACTTTTTTCTCTGAAGATCTGTTTATTTTCCAACTAACCAAGAATAAGACAGTTCTCCTACCACAACAGCTTTAGTATTATATCACTGCTTGCGAGTTTTCCCAACTAAGGTCTTTTACTTAGAATCTGTTCCTGATATTTACCTCACAGATATTTATGAAGTAAATATATGATCATGACACTAGGCCCTATGATAAAGCTTCTATGGTCTTCCCTCTGGAAGACAAGATAATGAAATTATTCATTTAAAGACACTACTTTAAAGGGTATTATTACCTTTTTATCATCAAGAAAGCTTTTGGCATCCATTCCTTAAGGAGCACATTCACAATTCCATCTCTTTACTAATAAGGAGAATTATGTTTTGGAATCAAGTTCCAGGCACAGTTTTCTTGCTTAGAAAATGAATGCACTCTAGTCAACAAAAACAAATTCTGAAAAACTGTAAAAAATATTTCTTCAGTTCTTGACTCTTACTCACTTCTGGCAGGTTCTGATAGTGAGTTGGGAGGGCCATGAATGCGCAAGGGGCCCCCAAAATGCCTCTCTTTCTATTACCGTCACTGGGATGCACAATGCACTTCATCAAAAGCGGCACTACTGTTAACCCCATGAGAAAAAGGAGTCTGTTCCAGGCAAATTCTTTTTACCTGTAACACTCATCACTTTGTTTCTTGTGTGTTTCATTTTGCTACAATATACTCCCAAAATAGTCTGCAAGTTGGGAATCATTTTACCAGAAAGATGGTTAAGTGGAAAATGTAACATGATGTGAAAAAATTATCAACCTCTGGGACTAGATTTTGTGACAATGATGCAGTTTCTGTTAATCATGCCATATTCACATCCGATCAGTTATCAGTTCTTGTCAAGCTCACCTCCAGAAATTCTCTAGTTTCTCTACAGTCTATTGCCACAACCCTAATTCAGGCCCCCACTTCCTTTCCTGGGTTCTATTGTTTGGGGCTCTAACTTGGTCTTCCCACTCCCTATCTTTCCCTATTCTAGTCCATCCTGATTTTAATCATCTTGAGACCAACTTAAATTGTATTATTGACATGGTAAAAATCCTTTAATTGTTCACCTTTACCTACAGTGTAAGATTCGAACCTCTTCCGAGGCATTCACAACTCTTTTCTACCTAGACACATCTCTTTCCGAATGTCCTCACCCCTCCCATTCTCACATACCCTGAATAGCCACTCTGCACTTCCTGCCCCTCTGCCTTTGCACTTTCAGTTCCCTTTAATGAAAATATCCTCCCCACTGCAAGTATAAATTCTATCTTTCTCTCACAAGTCAAATCAGATGCCACCTTCATCCACAGTCTCTCTGATATCCTGTGTGAACAGAACCAGTCTATCCCACTTCCTCAGCTTGGGTGGCAGAAAGAACTATTTTCTCTGTAAATTCAGCTTGAATCACTCTGAGCTGTACCTCACATAAATGCAAAATGGCCTTCCCACTGGAGAGACCTCTCTCCATGGTAACTCCAGTGCCCTCAGGCATGATTTCTCAGTCCTAGTGGACAATATAATTACTCGTATCTCCAGGAGGAGAGAGAGAGATATTGAGGGGAGGGGGAGAGAGAGAGAGAGAGAGAGAGAGAGAGAGAGAGAGAAGCTAGCTCCATCCACCCAGGGGCCCTTTCCTATCACCTTTATCACTCTCATTTTCACACTAGAGTATTGGGAAAACACTGGGGATCCGACATCCCTGACACCCCTGCGCTTCGCCTCGTGTCCAGCACTTGAGAACCTTGTCTTCCTGCACGTATACTACCAAAATCTGGCAACTTGCCATCCAGGGCACTCCCTGTGCTCTGAAGAAACGCCCTTGGGCCACGTAGGGCTACCACTGCTGTTGCACTGGCCGTCCTTTCCTCCTTGCGGGGGGGAAGGAGAACCCTCTCTACTTGCTGGCACAGGCAGCTGCCCTCATCCCCACCACTCCAATGTTACCGTTCTTCACTTAAAAGGTTCCTTAAGTCTGCAGCATACCCACGGAGCCTTGGAAACCCAAGGCATTGTGAGCAGTGCGCAAATAGCTCACTCTTGAGGAATTTCCTCTCAGCCTGTGCTGTAGGTGGCTCCCTCCATCCCATGTCACTCCATCCCTCACTGTCTGACTCGAATCCCCTTCCCAAGATCAAAGCTTCACATCACCATCAATTTCATTAAATGAGACTTCCAAGTAATCATCCGAGTCCTTAGGACACATACCAGTTAAAGTGCCTTTAGTTGTATTTAAAAAAAAAAAAGCACAACTACTCAAACTTGATTAAGCAATAATGAAATTTGCTGGATAACATGATATAACTAGAAACTTAGAAGTAGCATAGGCTCGAGGATGACTTAATGCAGTAGCAAGCCCTATTTCTTTGTGATCCTTGGCTCTGTCTTCCTCTTTGTATCGACTTCATTCTCAAGGACAAAGGGGACCACGGTAGCCTTAGTGTCTGAGCCTACTGCCCACATGTGATACATCTAAAAGAGTGAGAAGTTTGTTTCTGCATGCATTCCTGGAGTAGGAGGCAAAAAAATACCCCGAACCCCAGCAACATTTCCTCAGTGGCTGAAATGTAGACTCCCATTCTTGACCCAATCTCTGGCAAGGCGGAGAAAGCTTACCAACCAGGCCCGCCCACTGGGAGTCACTTGGGCTTTCCACGGAGGGGTGTACACCTGAACAAAATTGGGTTGATAGAAATGACAAAAAAGAATGCTGAGCAGGCTATCACCACATCCACTAGAGAGGGATTTCATCTGTGCCTCAGAATAGCTGCCTTCTTTCTGAACTGGTGAAATAGAAAACCTCTCATATACATTGATTAAAATCTTAGATACAGCAATATTACCCATTTTTTAAATAAGCTTTTAGAATCCTACAGTCACAATATTGAGCACAAGAAGACAGACACAAAAGAAGATATGTACTGTATGATTTCAATTATATAAAGTTCAAAAACACTGTATTATATTAGAAATAAGAGGAGTAATGACTGAAAAAGGGCATGGAGAGGGATTCTGGGCTAATGTTCTGTTCCTTGATTGATGCTAGTAATGGCAGAAGTTTTATTTGTTAAAATTCATTAAGCTGTACATACATGATTTATGTACTTTTGGAATATGTGGTCTACTTCAACTAAAAAGCTAAAAATAAATAATAGAATTATAGTGCAAAGTATTGTGCAAGCTGTGACAGATATTAAGATTAATAATACACAGTCTCTTCAAGATTCAAGGATGTTGTAGCTGAGCAGAGGAGTCACATAAGTCAATCATCCATTACTACACAGTGTTAGGATATGTTCTATGATGAGGAGCATGAGATCCAAGGTCAAGTAAGACTTCCCAGAAAGGATCACATGTAAGTTGGAACAAGCAAAACGTGTGGGTATGAATTTGCTTAGTGAGGAGTGAGGGGATTGTGCAAATGCACGGAGGTAACAGAGTACCTGAGAATAGTTCAGCATGGCTGGGTCTGAGTGTCTAAGAGGAAGAGGAAACATAGAGGGTAGAGAGGTCAACAGGGGCCTTTTAGGTTATGTTAAGGAGGTGGGCTTTATCCTGAAGGCAAGGGAAAGTCGTAAAAGGGGAAGAAGGGGACTACCATGATCCGTCATCAGCCGAGAACACAGCTGGCATTCATAGTGAAGGGGTATCTGTGTGTCTAAGGACTGAAAATAATCTCCATGAAGAGGGTGACAGGCGTCAGGGCTTGGCTAAAAGATATTCATGGGAAGCTAACTGGCCTGTAAGTCAGATGATTTAGACTCTTGCCCACCTTTTCCTACAACTTTGATCTGTACCCTTAGACAAGGTGGAATGGGGAAGGGAAAAAAACGCTGTGGACTCTTCTCTAATTTGGCATAAGGACAGGGCAGGCACATCTACTTCAGGTAATTTACTAATCCCATTGACTACATCCCCATGCCATAGCTATTCTCACCAGGGTTTAAGAAGAGAACTCAGCCTTAGAATGACAGAGCTGAGATTCAAACCCAGGACTTCTGGGATCTTGGTGCTCTTCGTGCAGTATTCTGGGGAGGATCAAAATTCCCACATCTTTGTCTGCAAAGGGAAGAATTTGCCCTTGGTTACTTACAAGGTCTTTTCAGTTCCTTCCAAGATTCTATGCTATAATTAGGATGCAAACCCTTCATCCAGAGATTAAATAAGTGTGTTCTTAACACACTTCATCTGCAAATTCTTGGTCATAAATTATGTTCCCCTTTTATTATTTTTTATAAATAAAAGGAGCATAGGCTTTCAGAGGCTTCTTTCTAAATTTTACAGGAAATAAAATGTTACTTTAAGAGTAATTAGGGATCTAGACACTTTTAAAAGCCAGGTCTCTATATGTTAAAAAGCAATATGTAACTGATTTCTATAAGTTGGGAAAAAATGGAAAAATATTACCGCCACTTGACAGAATAATGGCTTTATATAACTACTTAAGCATGATATATTGCAATTTTGTCATTAGAGTTGCTTTTAATTACCCCCTTTTTTCCCTAATTCCTATGAACCTCACAAACTCATTCCATCATGAGCTGTCCAATGCAAGATAAAAATGTCATTGCTAGTGTCCTAGCATCCAATGTGATTGGTATTGAGCTTGATATATATTTGTTTACTTTTCTATTGCTGACATCAAATGAATATTCAGTGCAGAATAATCAATGTAATTTGACCTTTTGCTCTTTAGTAAAGGAAACAGCACTGTAACCTAATGGCTATGTTCTATATCAACACCTATATCAATGTTTGAAAGATATACACTAAATTTTTAGTAGTAATACCCATGAGGTAGAAGTGGTACTGTGGGAAAAGGGACTTTCACTTTTACTCAAAATACTTTGATTTATTAGAATAATTTTTTAACAATTAAAATGTCTTCATATACTACAAGCGTAATTTTTAAAAGTAAAGAATACCACTTTCCCAGCTTTCAAAATCCTTAAGAAGTAAATCATTCTGAAAATTTGTACAGCCCAATAATGACTGTATCTAATGAAATATTGTAATTAAGTAAACATAGCTATATGTTTTACCACGATTTTTAGCAATAATAATAATGTTTTATGTTGAGAATCCTATTTTTAAGAAAGAATTTCAACTCTGTTGAGAGAAGGGAGTATGATTCTAAAAAATCTATCAGAATATTCTCTGAGTGTGAAGGACAAATAATATCCACAAAACTCCCACATCTAAAGCCAAGACAATCTTCCTGGGTAATAACAGCAATGTCCACGAGCAGTGAATGCCTAAGGGGAGTAAACTGGGAGTTGTGCAACCAAAACTGCAGTCATGAATCCCACAATTAGATTAAATTTTTACAAGATTTATTGAATGGCCGGCCACATTATGCATTAGGGAAACACAGATGACTAAGATATGGTTCTTTAATACCAAATTGGCAGGCTGATCTCTACCCAAGTAATCTCAATGCTCTACTCTGGTATCAAGGGTAATGATATTAGTGTAAAAAGAGGAAGTAATTAATTCTGCCTTGGCGAGGTGAGGCATGGTGGTTAGGGGAAGTTTTCAGAACAGCTGATCTTCTAGTAGGCTTAAAAGGCAGATAGAATTTCTCTGGGCAGAAAAAAAAGTGTGGAAGTTCATTTATTGGGAGTAGGGGAAGATAGATGTGAAGGCCATTGCACAAACAAAGGCATGTAGACAGTAGGTGTGGTAATATGAGGTACCAGATTGAACTGGGAGTGCAGTGAGGAAAGGATGCTGAATTGGTGAGAAGCTGCCAGATAGGAATAGGAAAGGTAACTTAGGGTTGAGTTCAATTCTAGCAGCATGGCAGACTAGATACCCTAAATGGTTATCCACTATAGTGGGCGTGGCGGCGGGTGCCTATAATCCCAGCTACTCAGGAGGCTGAGGCAGGAGAATTGCTTGAACCTGGGAGACGCAGGTTGCCGTGAGCTGAGATTGCACTACTGCACTGCAGCCTGGGTGACAGAACAAGACTCCATCTCAAAAATAAATAAACAAACCCCTGTTCCTTAATAATTATTTTTAAAATCATGCTTTTTAAAGAATTGCTGAGCACAAAAAGAAGAGAAATAGCTTAGGGCTAGCTCTTGCCTCCAAACCAAAACAAAAACATTGAGTTGAAATGGAAATGGTAAGAAGCCTTCACTAATCTGAGGAGCAACACCTGTACCAGCACTGGGACAAGAATACTACACCTAAATCTCATGCCAATCCCAATCCCTAGGTAAGAATTTACCCTGAGATTTCAACATTTACAACTGGATTCTCAGAAGGGCTAATGTCTTTCCAGATCAGCACAGCCTCCTTGTTCCCAGCAGAAGAAAATCCAAATCTTCTCTGAAGTAATTTCACTTTAGGCCCTTAGAATTTTCACAGACTACATTCAATCTGAAACAAACTCACAATAAAAATAATTTTTAAATAAACTATCAAATATACAAAGGAAAATCCACCTTTGTGAGTAAATAGAAACATAGAAACAAGCAATAAATACAGAGATCTTCAAAACTTTTAATATTGTAATTAGTAATTATATAAAATTACTATTCCTCAGATAATCTTAGCAGTAAAAGGTAAAATTTTTTTAATGAGCAAAAACCATAGACTTTCAAAAGTGACCAGACAGGTTTGAAAAATAATCAAGTAGAACATTTAGAAATAAAAAAAAAAATTGTTTAAAATAAAAACTTAATTCAATGTTAAATGACCAATAAAAACAGAGAGAGAATTACCTTATTCTCCTTTTTCATGGCATTTACTTGCCTTTTTTGTGGCATTTATCACCTTCTACATTCCACGTAATTCGCTTACTATATTTATCATTTATTGTCTGTTTCTTAATTTCGTCTCTTCAAATGTAAGCGCCTCCTGGGCAGGGATGCATTTATTTTGTTCCCTGAGGTACTCAACTGCCCAAAACAGTGTTTACTATTAGTAAGTGCTAAATAAATATTTGCTGAATAAATGAATGGAACTGTCCAGAATGTAGCAAGGAAGTATTAGGAGATGAAAAATATTAAAAAGGTATTAAGGAGCACAGAGAATAAAATGAGAAGGTTAAACAAATATCTAATCGAAATTCCAGATAAAGAGAAATGAAAGAATGGACAGACTATTGTCCAAGAGAAATGGCTAATAATTTTTCATCACTGATGAAAAACATGAAGACATAAACATAAGGATAGTTACTTGCTTTGCTCTCACAAGATTGTCCTCAGGAGCAAAGTACTCTTTGAAGATTGTCAGAGAATAAGGAAGCCAGGGTTATTGAAAGGAACTTGTCCTCATTCCCTGTCACCTTACTTTGATGAATTTCGGACATTCAAGTTGGGCTAAATGCTTTGATCTTAAAAGAAATAGTTTAAGATGGGAAAAGACATGAAGCCCACTGATGATTTACCCTGTCTTGATTAAAGGTCAGATTGAATTATATCACTGGGTTTTCCAGGTCTCCAGTTTGTAGAAAGCAAATGGTGGGATTCTCAGCCCCCATAATCGTGTTAGCCAATTTCTCATAATAAATCTCTTCATGGCTGGGCGCGGTGGCTCACACCTGTAATCCCAGCACTTGGGGAGGCTGAGGCGGGTGGATCATCTGAGGTCAGGAGTTCAAGACCAGCCTGGCCAATATAGTGAAACCCTGTGTCTACTAAATATACAAAAAAATTAGCCGGGCGTGGTGGCAGGTACCTGTAATCCCAGCTACTCAGGAGGCTGAGGCAGGAGAATTGCTTGAACCTGGGAGACGGAGGTTGCAGTGAGCTGAGATTGCGCTACTGCACTGCAGCCTGGGTGACAGAACAAGACTCCATCTCAAAAATAAATAAATAAGTAAATAAATCTATCTCTTCATAATAAATCTCCTTTATACATGTGGGTATATGTGTGTGTGTGTGCACGCGCGTGCGCATGTGTACGTGTGTGTATATATACATTTACATAAAGAAGAATTTCTAGCTTAGGTAGAGAAAGGTGCAGGTGCTCAATAAATATTATTTAATGTAAACAGTAAATTCACTTAAATGATAAATTTGTATGTTTAAACAGGCTTATAATTAGGTAAAAGTGAGCATAATGTTATGAAGTCATATATCTTTTACTGGTTCTCTTTCTCTGGAGAACCCTAATACAAGTGGGTATATAAGGTTTTTTTTTTTTATGATGCTTCATAATTTACATATACTTTATATATGTCTACTTTTTATGTCAAATATTACATAAAAGAAAAAGTCCCTTAAATTTTGCAAATATTGGATATACAGAATCATATATAAAGCTCAAGTTAGATGATACACGTGAAATCATTTCAAGCATCATAAAGATTATTCTTTTTTAATATATGAATATTTTTCCTAAAAAAGCTCTAAGCTCTTGAGAAAAGAGACTGTTTATATTATTATGTATCTATGATACATACTGAATCACATCTTTATTTGAATTGAAATATTAAAAATAAAAGAGAAAAGAAAAATAACTTTTTTATATTCAGGGGTCAGGAAGTCATTCAGGGATTATAGAAGAAGGATAGCATCTGGTCTGGATGTAAAAGATGACTCTGGTAGCAGAAAATGTAATGAAGTGAAAGTTGGGGAGAAGAAGAAACCTGGACACTGAACACCAGGAGAATAGTGGAAAACTGCTGCAAGAACATGGGCTGGGGATCATGAATACCTGAACTGGGAAGGAGGCAGTGGGAATACAAAGGAGGGGTGGTTCAGAGGTGCAACTGATGGGAGCTGGGGAGAGACTGAAGGGGAGGAGAGCGGTTTCTCATTCAGCAACTGGGAAGATACTGAAGAAGAAAAGCAGATAGATGGGCAAGTTTGCGAGGGAATTAGTCAACCATGTGACATGGGGGAAGTCAGCTTCTTCATAGCTCATTATTCTTCTCATATGTAATATGAGGGTGCTGGGCAAGGTACTCTCTTAGGATTCCAACTCTAATATTCTGACTCTAGACAGCAGAATGCTTTTCCTCCCAAGTCATTCAATGAACGCTATTGTGTTTATTCCTCATATCACTGTGAGGAAGGGAGAAGCCTTGGAAAGATCACAGTTTCCTTTACCTCTTCTTGTTATCTTCTGGGAATTTAGAGCGTGAGAAATTATTCAGAACTTTAAAATTTTCAGGTAAAAATGTAACATCAAGAATATTCATTTGACACAATGGGCATGTGAAAAAAAAAAGAAAAAGAGAAAATATTCAATTGTCCAAATGTAGTCAAGAAAAAACAATTGCCATATCTTTTTAAAAAATCCTAAATTTACTTCAGAATGTACTGACTAATTAATAATATAAACAGTGACCAGTGACTCCTGGAAAGGTAGAGGGCATTACTTAGGGGAATACTTACATTTATTCTGTCAGTAATTTGATTACCAGAATTTCTACCTTCAGGTAGAAAAACGTACAGGTGCTCAATAAATATTATTTAATGTAAGTGGTAAATTCACTTAAATGAGAAACTTGTATGTTTTAACAGGCTTATAACTATGCAAGAATGAGTATGATGTTATGAAGTTATCCTTTAATAAAGGTTTTTTTTCAGGGAAATAATTTTCTGATATTATGGAAAAATAGTGATGTAAATTTTTTACACTAAATGTATTACTTGAATAAAGTATTCATTTGTTAGAATATACTTATTTTATTTTAAACAAATTATTTTTTAGTTTTTAAAGGAGCTGTTGAAGAGGTCTCTTTCAATTAGGAGGCTATTGTTGTTTTGCTTTGAGCAGCCATATTTGTTTTGTCCCAGAGAACATGGCTTATCAACCTCTTTATTTGTTAATTGATAAGAAAAGAGCCCCTCACTCTCCAGCAGCAGCTGTAGAAATCTAATTTCAAACATATCTATGCAAATTATTAAAAGGAAGGAAGGAAGGAAGGGAGGGAGGGAAAAAGATAGGGGAGAGAAAAAAGACAATTTTTACAGTGGAAGAAAAGGAAAGAGGGAAGGAAGGGAGAGAGGAAAGGAGGGAGGTATCAATAATAAGGAGAAAAAAATTAAAATTTTCATTAGATAAATATAATTCACAAGTGCTATGGAGAAATAATTATCCCCGCATCATTCTCACTTATCAGGCATGAAGAAATGTCATTAAGACCCTGTTATCACTTTTATTGTACCACTTTTAAAATTTATCCTGTGCTTACGTCCCCTCTGTGGGAAAATACATATTCTCACACATGGTTTTGAAAATCACTCTGGAAGGAAATGTGGGAAAATCTATATAGTGTGACAGAAGAATATTATTAAACAATTATTTGTGTTACCTACCCATAGATAACATTCAGGGAAACTTAAACCATCAGTTTCTGTTATTATAGGCTTAAAAATACTATTTGTCTTAATGGTGCTAAGTAGCATATTGCTTTCCAGTAGAATTAGCCTCATTGAATGACAATAATTCATTCCGAGTGTTTCCCATGGGAGGAATTAACAAACATGGTTAAGTACTGAGGGGGGAAAATAAAGTTAGGATCCTTATTTGAAATATATTTAAATACCTTTGGTTCTATCCTCTTTATTTTGCCACCTCACTGACTGGCATGCAGCACTGTGCTTTGGTGCTAGTACATTTATTTCTATGTACCTCTCAAAAAAATAGCCATTGACTAAATGACTGATTAGCTTACTATACTCTCCTTTCTATCGCTTAGAAAACATATTAAGAGCTCCACAGTAAAAAGACGTGTCTTTTTTTTCCCCTTCTCCATCTTTTATTCCACATCAGGAATTAGGGAAGGAAGAAAGTTTTATAGCCTATATCTAAATAAA
This sequence comes from Mandrillus leucophaeus, assembly GCF_000951045.1. Taxonomy (NCBI): domain Eukaryota; kingdom Metazoa; phylum Chordata; class Mammalia; order Primates; family Cercopithecidae; genus Mandrillus; species Mandrillus leucophaeus. The sequence goes on along the minus strand of NW_012101642.1, from coordinate 135,571 downwards.
AATCTCAGACAAAGGGTAGGACTTGAAATGATAAGTGTATACTCCTGCACTCAGGGAACTAGGAGGCTTCCTTTACTAAGTGACACTGAAATTAAACTCAAGAAAAGGATTATTCACTAATGATGAGGTCACCAGTGAAAAACACCAGGGTTTTGCACAAATAGGAAAGAAAAAAGCATGGATTGGTTAGATTGGTATTTTATCAGATTTAACACAAGAATGTTAAACAGAGAGTTAGCGACCCTCTAGCAGTAAGTGCCCCTATAATCAATCATATGTCACGTATCACCTTTCAATTCCTGGATTTACTTCTTTGAACTTTATTGATTTTTTTTTTAGCATTTTATATTTTTTTACATCCAATTCTTCTAAAACTGGAATCTGGAAGCTCTTTGAATGCAGGGAAAATTGTTTTAAAAATGTCTTCCTACAGTGTCTTACACTAGTCTGACATTCAATACATATTGGCTGATTTGGATAATGAAATTAAATAAAACCATTTAAATTTGAGCAATTAGGTTAAAAAGGTTTTTTTTCTACTTACTGAGGTAGCAGATGGTCAGTGCAGAAACTCTGAAAAACATAGAAAAAACTAAAGAAAAATTTAAGAGTCATAAAAAATCCTAAATGCCTTCTCCCACTTCCTGCCCCCAGGAATAAGTGTAAGTTTTTGTAGCATTTTTGCTATGTTGGTTTGATGAAAAAATACAGCATATAGCTATACATAAAAGTTCCATAGCTCACAATTTTTGTGTAATAGGTATCATGAACTTTTCCCCACGTCAATATTCTTTTCTAACATGACTTTTGTGTCAGTTCGGTATTCCATTGCATGAAAACACCATAAATCCTAGTGAACACCAAGATCTTATTGTTTGTAATTTTGTCTATTATAAATTATTCTACTGTGAATATCATATCAAAAAATAGCGATTTATAATTAATCAAATATTTGGTTGAGCTCTTATTAGGGAGGATGTTTGACAAAGACAGAGAATGGAATTAAATGGGTTTGTACAATTTTGTATTGCATATTTTACATATTGACATAGAAAAAAATCACTAATCTCTTCAGTTTTAAAGTGTGGCTAAGAAATAAGATACTGAGATTTTATAGGAAAAAATTATTGTCTTTTTTCTTAGAGTATAAAATAATTATAGAAAATGAAGGCCTTAAACCATTTAACAATGGCAAAAATAAAAGGCTTAACATTTATTTTCTTCATCATTTATCATATATTAGTGAGTTACTAAAAAGAAATACGGGGAAGAATTTTTGCTAATTCAGTAAAGTTTGAAGGCCGTGCATGCTAGATAAATGACATAAATACATGCTTAATACACTGATAATGATCATTGATCAGTCTCAGTCTCAGTCTTAACTTGTGTCAGATGCAAAAAGCTATGTGACTTTTTAAAAAAACTCTAAAATTCTAAATTATAACCTATTTACTTAATTATAAAACATGACACTGCCAAAATCTGTCCCTTACCTGAATCAGTTTTTTTTTTAATAATTCTATTACCAAGACAAATGATAACAAAAACTAAAAACAAAAATCTCAGAATATGCCATTTAAAGGAATCAGTTCAAGGACTACTTATTTGTATTCCTTTTCATTGGTTAGGCATCCTAGTGACCTTTTTTTTAAATCCAAAAACTTTTATAGGAGGTAATATATCAGATTACTAATTTTTTTTTTTTTTTTTTTTTTTTTGAGACAGAGTTTCACTCTCGTCATCCAGGCTGGAGTGCAATGCACCATCTTGGCTCACTGCAACCTCCACCCCCAGGGTTCAAGTGATTCTCCTGTCTCAGCCTCCTGAGTAGCTGGGAATACAGGCGCCCGCCACCACGCCCAACTAATTTTTTTTTCATATTTTTAGTAGAGATGGGGCTTCACCAGGCTGGTCTCAAACTCCTGACTTCAGGTGATCTGCCCGCCTCAGCCTCCCAAAGTACTAGGATTACAGGCCAGATTATTCATTTAAAAAAGGTTTTAAGGAAAGGATTATTACTAAGATTATCTACCTCTTATCCAATTTAATCCCTTGCTCCCAAAGTAGGTTTATACCTTAAATATGGGCTAAAAAATGTCAGTAATTTTAAAAAAATAGCAATGGGAAAAGAAACAAAATGGATTTGGGCCATAGGATGGAGATTCACAAAGAGTATATGACTTCTGCTCTGAAGAAGTCATAATGTTCTCAGAACTAAAATCTTCAGTCTAGCCCTGTAAGCACATTCAGTTATTGTTTACCAAGAACATAAAGACTATCAAGGTTAAGGAGAATGGCATATAGATAAAATACATTTAGGAAGTACCCAGGTCCATGCCATCAGCATCACTCCCACCCCTACTACCACCTTTATCAGTTTACATTGTTACCTATAACAAAAAAAAACTCTAGTCAAAATTAAATTCTCCAAGAATCTATTGAGTGGTAGTCCCTATCCCCAAGAGTAACACCCTGAAGGGAAAATAATTTATAAAAACAATAGTGATTGCTCATAAATAATATATATTTCAGTGTATATTTTTCTGTCACCTCATAGAGTTAATCCATATTGTTATCCTTTCTTGAAACAAGGTATAACTTCACATATTTCTATTCACCCCCATCCTCTGCTACCTTCTGTGTTATGATGGCCAGCCAGCATAAGAACCCACTTGACATTCTTGGTCCTGATTTAATGTGGGACAAGACAGTGCCATTGTGTGTTTTCCTTCAGGATCATCCAGCTGAACGAGTAGAAGCATGGCTGAGTAGAGTTGGTTTTGTAAAGTGAACACAAGAAAGGGAGAGAGAGCAAGGCGGTTGAGCGCATTATGCAGGGAATCATTATGATGATGGTCATGGGTTTCAAGCTGGGTAAGTAGGCATCGGAATAAACAAAACAGAGTAGATCAATGGATTAGAGGTTCTGAAAAGATGGAAGGATTGCTAGAATTGTGCTAATACAGGGAGTGACCTGCAACTACAGGAGGTGGTAAGGTCAGAGAGTAAGGTGCATGAAATTAAGATTATGGAAGGGTTTTAGTCGGTTGTTGTGACAACTTCTAAGGTGTGATCATGCGTAATGGTTGAGGTAGGGTGTAGGACAAGATACAAAGGAATTCAAGAAACTGAGACGCCAGGGTGTTAGAAAGATCATCTATGTATACGCTGAATCTTCAAAAATTAATATAGAAAATGTGCAGAAGAGAGTGATAATGAGTCAGGAGCTAAAGTCACAGAGAAATTAGGTGGGGCTCAGGGACAGAGAGATAATTGCAACAAAAAGGTTAGCTGGTAATATCATTTGATGAAATTACATTCAAAGTTGGGGGAAAAGGAGGGAGAATGGTCTGAAGCAGAAAAAAAGAAAAAAGAAAAAAGATCAAAGAGACCTACAGTCATTCCAGGCCCATAAATATAGAAGGATGTATCAGAAAAAGCAGCCCTGACTTGAGAAGATTGTAAGGGAAGAAGCATCCTCAGGCAACCAGGTTTTCTGCAGAGCAAGAAGGTAAAGGAAACTTTCCTTCAGAAAAGAGGTTGAACATGTAGCAGATTTTGCTGAGGAAGGATCTTGAATTCCAGAAGAAACAAAGGAAAAGAGTTCAAGAGTTTGATAAAGAATATGTGGGCCAGGTGTGGTGGTTCACACCTGTAATCCCAGCACTTTGGGAGGCCCAGGTGGGTGGATCATGAGGTCAGGAGTCTGAGACCAGCCTGGCCAATATGGTGAAACCCCAACTCTACCAAAAATGCAAAAATTAGCCAGGCATGGTGGCATGCACCTGTAGTCCCAGCTACTCAGGAGACTGAGGCAGAAGAATCACTTGAACCCAGGAGGCAGAGGTTGGAGGTTGCATTGAGCCGAGATTGTGCCACTGCACTCCAGCCTGGGTGACAAAGTGAGACTCCATCTGAAAAAAAAAAAAAGAATATGTGGGAGATGGGGTTAGAAGTAGAAATGGGCAGATCTGATGGGAGAGGAGAGGTGGTCTGGAGTTGGGAGCTTTTACAGTGAGTCTTATAAACATGTAGGTAAAGGGCCTCATATGGTTTGGCTGTGCCCCCACTCAATCTCATCTTGAATTGTAGCTCCCATAATTCCCACGTGTTGTGTGAGGAAGCAGGTGGGAGATAATTAAATTGTGAGGGCAGTTCCTCCATACTGTTCTGATAGTAGTGAATAAGTCTCATGAGATTTTATAAGGAGAAACCACTTTCACTTGGCTCTCATTCTCTCTCGTCTGCCACCATGTAAGACATGCCTTTTGCCTTCTTCCATGATTGTGAGGCCTCCCTAGCCATGTGGAACTGTGAGTCCATTAAACCTCTTTTTCTTTATAAATTGCCCAGTCTCGGGTATGTCTTTATCAGCAGCATGAAAATGGACTAATACAGGGCCTAACAAAGACAGTCCTGGTGGACTCAAAGCAGACAATAGGGTCATGGGAAGGCTGGAACTGCTGAGTGTAGGGAAAGGAGATATTAAGGATATTCACGTTCCTTCATGACCTCAGCAGCTAGAAACAAGAAGGCGGCTGTGACAAAAGGTATCTCCAAGGTTGCCTTTTTTTTTTTTTTAAGAGATGGAGTCTCACTCTGTCGCCCAGGCTGCAGTGCAGTGACGCAATCTCGGCTCACTACAACTTCCGCCTCCCTTGTGCTAGCAATTCTCCTGCCTCAGCCTCCCGAGCAGCTGGGATTACAGGCACATGCTGCCATGCCTGGCTAATTTTCTGTATTTTCAGTAGAGACGAGGTTTCACTGTGTTGCCCAGGCTGCTCTCGAACTCCTGAGCACAGGCCATCCACCCGCCTCGACCTCTCAAAGTGCTAGGATTACTGGCATGAGCCACCGAGCCTGGCCCTCCAAGGTTTCTTGACACTTGTTCATGAGGTTATGTGACCAGGGGGACGTGTCTTGTCCGGTGTGTACTTGATTCACTCTTGATTCCTGCTGGTTAGGGCTGCTGATGGGAATTTAAAAACATCCTCCTCATATAGCAATGTTAGTGCACAAATAAACAAAGTATGCATATACTATGACTCAAAAATTTTAGGGATTTTCTGGAAAATATTCCCATGTGGCAATCAATTTACAAACAAATTAAATAATGAATGGTTAAATACACCATAGTATATCCGTATTATAAAATGAGGTAGATACATTGTTAAGCGAAAATAAAAATAAGTTGCAGAACAGTAAGTATAGAATAGTTTCATTTATGTATTTTTAAAAGCAACATAAAATCCTATACTTGCATAGCATATCTAACAAACGCTTCTTAGAAACTTACTACATGTTAGGCGCTGTAGTTGCTTTACGTATGAATTCACTTAATCAGCTAGGTACTATTATTCTTGCTGTTGTATAGATGAGGAAACAGACCCAGCAAGGATAAATAATTCACCTCGAACCCCAAAACTATTAAAAGGCAGACTCAAATTCTGTTCTAGGTAGCCTGGCTCCAGGAGCTCTGCTTTTAAACATGTAAAATTGGCTATTACAGACACATATTGAAAAAAGCCTGAAAAAAATACGCCCCAAACTCTTAACTACAATTATTTCTGAGGGGGAGAGTAGGATTGAAGGAGGTAAAAGGTAAAGAATATTGTTAGTTTTTACTTTCACTACTTCATGCTTATTCAAACTTTTGATAATTAGAATATATTCACTTGGATAGTTCTGGTCTTACTCCCTTAAAAAAAATTCAGTGTGGTTCCAGTCTGTACCAGGTTTGTGTTCAAGGTACGATGGTGGCATTATTTAAAAAGTGAAAAGAGTAGGGACGAACTTGCCTCGAGGAAGGAAACTTCAAGGAGGAGATTTTGAGTCTTGAAGGACGAAGAGCTTTCCAGGTAGACATTCATGGAAGGGCACATGGTTGGTGTTCTTTATTATTATTATTATTATTACTACTATTATTATGATGACGATGATGACAGAGTCTTGCTCTGTTGCCCACGCTGGAGTGCAGTGGTGCGATCTTGGCTGACTATAACCTCTGCTTCCAGGTTCAAGAGATTCTCCTGCCTCAGCCTCCCCAGCAGCTAGGATTAGAAGTGTGTGCCACCACACCCAGCTAATTTTTGTATTTTCAGTAGATATAGGGTTTTGCCATGTTGGCCAGGCTGGTCTTGAACTCCCGACCTAAGGTGATCTGGCAGTCTCAGCCTCCCAAAGTGCTGGGATCACAAGCTTGAGCCATGGCGCCTGACCTACAGTTGGTATTCAACAAGTTTTTTGAATGAATGGATTCTAGATAGAAGGAACACATATACAAAGTCTCAAAGGAAAGGCAGCAGGAGTCAAAGCTAGAGAGATAGGCAAGGGCCAGATCACCAAAGGCCTTATGTGTTAAGTAAAGGACATTATCTGGAAGCAATAAGGAGACATTGAAGGGTATAAGTGGGGGAAGATCATATATATTTGGGTTTATTTTAGGTTTCCAGGGCATTATCTTACAGGTGCTTACTGCACATTAAGTGGAGGGATAGTAGAAGACCATAATCACTGCTGCTACTAATGAAGATGATGAATAAAGCATGTGTACTGTAATTATGGAAAATAAAGCATGTGTACTGTAATTATGACTGTCACAAATCATCTACTATCTTATATTTTCTGTATTTAAGATTATTTCATTCATGGCCACATTACTATTTTTTTTTTTTTTTTGGAGAGAAATGTTTTGCTCTGGCCTCAAGCAATCCTCTCTTCTGCCTCTCAATGTACTGAGATTACAGGTGTGAGCCACCATGCCCAGCCCTATCTTGAGATTTTTTTATATTCTTAGGTACTGGTAATTTTTTTCCTGCTTTTGACTGAATTGTATATTTTGCATTTATATAAAAGTATATTCTGAAAGATCTAAAGTCATGAATAAAATCTTCTTATATGTGTTCCCAAAAAGTCATCCTAGCTAAGCAATTCTATTTTTTCCCCATAACATTTCCAACCCATAAATCCTTACTGCACCCTTGCTGCCTGTTTTGAGCTTTTACTATTCTTCCTAAATCAATTGAATTTCTGGATATTGAGTTTTTGCTGAACTATCTCCAAAGGTGTCTTTGTTTTATTTATATTTTAATATATTTGGCTACAGTATGCATTATATTTCTAGCCAAGGATGAGCTGATTATTTTTAAATAAGATATTATTGGTGGCATAGGCCCTTCAATGCATTTTTGGTAAAAATCCACCTGTGATTCACTCAGCTGACTTTACATGAAAATTGGAGCCATTTATGGTTTGGTAGCCTGCCATCTTCTTTCTGATGTGTGAGAAGCCTCTCTTTCCTTTGGGATTTCAGAATTTTAAGCTGCTAGGTAAACAGCTGAGTGAGGGAAAAGTCCTCATAAAGCAAACAAAACATCCTAAAGCAATGACTTCTTTTTGTTGCTCAGTAGCCAAGATTAATGTATAACTTTTAGAAGAAATACTTTAGTGTGCAGGAATTGTTTGATGTAGATACTAAGTCTTTTATTATTTTTCCTGGGCTCTACAGAAAGTGTCAGCCTTCAGAGGGTGCCAGAAAATTCCATTGGACAGAGCTCCTTTTGCAGAATAAATCACCTTTAAGCCAAGATTCAAAGCTTTCGCTTTCCATTATATTTTAGAACATTCTCCTGTTTGGTAGTCAAGCCTAAATCTATTGAACGCAAAGAGGTATAACCTGTCTCTTTTTGGTTCACAACAATATAGATCTTTATTATGCCTTCTATCCCCATCCCCAACTCATAATTATAACAGAGGTTCTGACTGGTTGTATCCAAGACTTGAACTTAAAAGGCATACATTTTCAATAGGGACTGTATTGTTTACTGAATTTTTATATTTTACACATTGTTGTAGTTTGAATGTATGTCCCTGCTCAAATCTCATGTTGAAATGTAATCCCAATCTTGGAAGTACGGCCCAGTGGGAGGTGTTTGGATCATGGGTCCCTCATGAATGGCTTGGGCCATCCCCTTGGTGTTAAGTGAGCTCCCGCTCTGAGTTCACACAAGATCTGGTGGTTTAAAGGTGTGTGGCACCTCCCACCAACCCTCCCTTCTCCTCCTCTCCCTCTTTGTTTCTCCTGCTTTTGCCATGTGACCTGCCTGCTCCCCTTTCACTTTCCACCATGATTGTGAGCTTCCTGAGGCCTCCCTAAAAGTTGAGCAGAAACCAGCACCATGCTTCCTGTAAAACCTGCAGAACTGTGAGCCAATTAAACCTCTCTTTTTTTTTTTTTATACACTACCCAGTCTCAGGTATTTCTTTATAACAATGCAAGAACAGCCTAATACACAGGTCCAGTTGGACTTTTCCACTTCTCGCAGACATACACAATGTTGGACATCAATGCCTTCCAGGAACCCTCAAGGACATCACTTAAAGTCCCCCTTTGAGTGCTTATCTCATCACTAAGATATACAACAACCTTCTTTCTAAGGGTATTTACTCACAGACTTGACTCATTGATTAAGATGTAAGCCACACTATGAAATTTTTTTCCTGGCATCCAAATCTCTTTTAAGAAATGACTTATAGAAAAGAAAAAGAAAAGTAAATAAAAAAGAAAACATAGAATTTATTACAGTAAAAAATAATCTATAGAGGTAAATGAATCATGTTCTTAAAAACTGTTTAGTTATGAAAACATTAATGTATATGTATGAACATTTAGTCAGGATTGTGCAAAGGATTCAAACATAAAGTGATCAGACTAGATGTCCTTTAAAATGTTTCAACCCTACACAGTTCATAATTTTCTGGACAGTACAATCTCCTCCCTTTCCTTTATCCCTAAAATCTTTAAAGACATTATAATAATCATAATGTCATATCAAAAGGATTAACAGTTGAATTACATGTTTCTATGTTGCCATGTGAATATCTTGTAATTTTAATTATTTAACCAAAATTTGCATTAAAATGAGGCCATTGAGCATCTTATGTGGGTATTTCATACATTTTCAAGATAATTTACTCCAGGTGAATATAGGGAATCTTGCATGATACCAGTACACCAGTGGCATGCCAGGTGAATATCGGGAGAAAAGATAACTTTTTAATTTTTTTGTCTTCTTTATTTCTCTTTGCTTTTGCTTTATCTTAACACTATTGCCTAAAGTTAAGAGTTACAGGATAAAGGAGTTACATTTGAAGATTAGAGCTGGCCAATGGGAGGTAGAAAGGGCATGGTTTATGTCAATGGGAAAACAGTGTCCTTTATATATACAGAGTGTTTAAGTGAGTTTCACCCTCACTTCTCGAAATTCGTATCTGGTTAGACGAAGGGCATCAGTAAGTCAGGTCTTTCTGCAATCAGTGGTGGTGAGTAGATATTTCTGCTTTTAAACGAAACAAAGTTAAAGTGGTTAACCACTAATCTGGTAATATGGACACTAACAACCTTATCCTAAGTCCATTATTAGCAATTCAGAACTTAGCATGGGGTTGCATTTGGAACCTGTAAGAGGTGTGCATGTAGCACAGAATAAATTTGATATAAAAGAAAGGGGAAAGTAAAGAGAATTACATTTACATTTTTAATTAACATTTTAAATATGTCTTAAGAATTCAGCCTGGGTAGGATAACTATAAATAAGAAACTATTATCTCTCATTCAATTGAAGGCAAAAGTACCATGACTGGAAAAACTGACCTACTCTATTTTCCCAATTTCTCTTTCTGACAGGTGACTTATGTGACCCATTTCCGCCAGTTTCCATATTATAAGTGATTGGTATTCTTTTTCTCCCTGAAGGAAAGACAAATATAACTTTGAAGAACATGTCTTTAAATGGTTTTTGGAAGAGGGTCGGCAGGAATCATTGGGATTAGGATGAAGTGGAATTGTTCTTAACCTTGCCAAAAATAGAGGCTAGACAGATTCGACTTCTGTATGTTCACACAGAGAGAGATTGAGGAAATGAACACTAAGTCTTCATGCCCACTTTCCTCAAATCTCCAAACACAATAGCATTCTAAGCCTTGAGCTGCAATTTAGAGTCAAGTCATTCTTCAGATTGTCAATAAAAAACTACAAGCACTCATCAAGTCTGTATCTTACATTGATTCCCTCTGGGACTGATTTCATATCAAAAATTGTATTAGCAGGTATGTAAAGGAGTACTTGATCATAGAAAAATTGATTAATAATACACTTAGTCACATAGGAAAGTTATTACAACCCCTTTAACATACTAATTTACTCTTGGAGATCGAGCTGGAGAGAGCTGTGAATTTCCCATCTATAAAATGTAATTTTTTTTTATTTTTTTAATTTTTTTTGAGACAGGGTCTCACTCTGTTACCCAGGTCTCACTCTGTTACTCCAGGCTGGAGTGCAGTGGCACAATCTTGGCTCACTGCAGCCTTGACAGCCCAGGCTCAGGTGATCCTCCCACCTCAGCTTCCTGAGGGGCTGAGATTACAGGCACGAGCCATGCCATGTCACTGTGGCGGCTAATTTTTTTTTTTATTTTTTGTAGAGACAGGGTCTCACTATGTTGCTCAGTCTGGTCTTGAACTCTTGAACTTAAGAGATCCACCCACCTTGGCCTCCCAAAGTGCTGGGATTGCAAACGTGAGCCACCGTGCCTGGCTTATAAACTGTAATAATTGTTAAGAACTATGAAGGATCTGAAATTTTACCCTACTGGCAAGCTAACAAGGTAGTTAGCCACAGTTTCATGAATGCTGGCAGAAGGCACAAAACTCCCCGGCCAGACGCAAAGGACGGTTTATTACTCATAGCAATAGCAGTATCCAGAGTGCTAGTATTTGTGCCAGTTCCCTGAGTCTCAATTCCCACAGAGTGACATGGAGAGGGGCAGATGATACCTGCACATGCAGTGGGTTGCATTACAAGAGAAGAACCTGGAGCTTAGGTAACCTGAATCTTTTATAACAGTCAGTAAGCATGCTTGACCTTTGCCCCAAGGAGAGTGTTATCTTTATTACACAGAACGGTACACATACTAGCTCTTTGCTGTTTGCCATATAAACATCCTTGAAAAGATATTCCAGAACAAAGGTAACCATTGCCTCTGCTTTCAAGATGTATAGAAACATGAGGCACTCATGAGAATTGTCTCCCCAAAATAATAAATTTCTGTCTCTATTTGCTCAAGATTGAAACTATACATAAATCCCTTAGCTTTGCCCCTTAGCCCATTTTCCACTCCCTCCTCAAACTGGGAGCCCATCTTGACAATGCTATTGGTAGATGTTAATGGGGTAGGGGCGGGGCAAATTCAAAATGGAAGAAAATTATAACTTTTAGTAATGGGTAAGATGAAAGTGGGCCAGGCGCAGTGGCTCATGCCTGTAATCCCAGCACTTTGGGAGGCCAAGTGGATCATGAAGTCAGGAGATGGAGATGATCCTGGCTAACATGGTGAAACCCCGTCTTTACTAAAAATACAAAAATATTAGCCGGGTGTGGTGGCGGGCACCTGTAGTCTCAGTTACTCAGGAAGCTGAGGCAGGAGAATTGCTTGAACCCAGGAGGCGAAGGTTGCAGTGAGCCGAGATTGTGCCACCGCGGTCCAGCCTGGGTGACAGAACGAGACTCCATCTCAAAAAAAAAAAAAAAAAAAAAAAAGTCAGAAACCCTACAGGGGAGTTGTAGGCAGCTCCTCGCATCTTCCCTTCCCCTAAAAGCGTCTTCCTTTCACTTCACTTTAATACACAGCTGGTAATTCCACTAAATGGACAGTTATTGTTGTTTTTGAAAAATGTAAATCCCTTGGAGCATTAAGGACTTTTAGGGGCTCACACACATTAGTACAAACTTGTGTAAAATACTTTCCCTTTAACAGCTGAGACTGACTGCCCTGAAGGAATAGCAGTTTTGACTGGCAGGGAATAGAAAGGTCATTGAGAAGCATGGAGCCCTTTTGGGGTAATGGCAGACTAGAGATAAGGTCCTGGAAGAATTAAAACAATACGATGTCACTGAGCTCATAGGTGCCAGGAAACATGGCATTATAAGGTAGACAAAGATGTAGAGAAAGAGTGGAGAGATGCCAAAGAAAGGTGTTGCCCATTCTCAAATTTTACTTGGGGTTGGCACTATACCCAAAGCAGCAGAAGAAAAGTCTCTCCCTCCCCCTCCTCACTATGGGATCTCTTAATTTCACAAATAGTTATGGAATGGCTTCTGTTTCAACTGCCACTGCTGTTCCAACTGCCACTGCTGTTATTACTACTTACCATTTATTGAACACTTGCTATGTTGCCAGCTTTATGATTACACTGGTGTGACAATGTCAAATAAGACAATGTCCCTGCCGCTAGAAGAACTGACAGCCCAGTTGTACAACTTAGCAAATGCTATTATTATAGAACGGCGTCTAAATCAGATAGGGTAGATCCTTGCTTTAGGAAACAGACTTCTGATTTCTATTGTTAGTTCCATAATTCACATAGTGAACTAATAGTAGCTAATACTAGTGCCTACTATATGCCAGGTACAGTTTTAAGTACCATTAACACAGAATCCTTATAACAGCCCTATGAAGTAGGTACAACGACTATATCTTCTTTTTACTGAGGAAAAAACTGAGGCTTGGAGAGGTTAAGTAGCTTTCTCAAGATCACACAGAACTTGCAGGCAGCCAAGGTGGGATCTGATTCCAGGCCTCTGGCCTTATGTTCTTAAATACCTCCCTATAATACAAGTTTAAGCTAACTTTCCAGAAAATATAATCATAATTTATAATTTATTTCTATGTTAAAGTAAATTTTGAGTCCTAATATGGTTTGGCTGTGTCCCCACCCAAATCTCACCTTGAATTGTAATGATCCCCAGGTGTCAAGGGTGGGGCCAGGTGGAGATAATTGAATCATGAGGGCAGATGCCCCATACTGTTCTCATGGTCGTGAATAAGTCTCATGTGATCTAATGGTTTTATAAATGGAAGTTCCATTTATAAATGGAAGTGAACAAGCTCTCTTGCCTGCCGCCATGTAAGCCATGCCTTTGCTTCTCCTTTCCCTTCTGCCTTGATTGTTAGGCCTCCCTAGCCACGGGGAACTGTGAGTCCATGAAACCTCTTTCCTTTATAAATTACCCAGTCTCATGTCTTTATCAGCAGCATGAGAACAGACCAATACAAGTTCCAAACTTCTGACTAGAGGAAATTTTCAAAACATATGTTTTAAGTGAGGAAACTGCAATCCCCTTGGACTATAAGAGAACAGCAAGCATTAGCGAAAAGCAGTGTATGGGACATTATAAGTTCTGTGTAAAAGGCACTAGAATGTTAATTACCACATTATAAGTTTGGGGATCCTAATTTGGGGGAGGTTGATTGTTCTGATATGCAGCTTTTATCTTCTTAATTTATACAGGTAACAAAATTAATCAGTTAAGGCTGCTTTAAAAAGCAAGCAAATGCATTTATAGGAGAACTTCTACTTTTTTTTTTTTTTCTTTTTTTGAGACTGGAGTCTCGCTCTTGTGCTCTTGTCGCCCAGGCTGGAGTGCAGTGGCACGATCTTGGCTCACCACAACCTCCGCCTCCCAGTTTCAAGCAATTCTTCTGCCTCAGCCTCTGCACTGGGATTACAGGCGCCTGCCACCACGCCCAGCTAATTTTTGCACTTTTTTTTTAGTAGAGATGGAGTTTCGCCATGTTGACCAGGCTGGTTTTAACTCCTCACCTTAGGTGATCCACCCACCTCGGCCTCCCAAAGTGCTGGGATTACAGGTGTAAGCCACTGCGCCTGGCCAAGAACTTCTGCTCTCAAGGAGGGGGAAGAAATGTACACTGTTAGGAATGCTTTACCTGTTTCTGTGCTCTTGCTACCTTCAGAAAATTGCTAAGTCTAACTTCTACACTGTGTCTAATAAGAAGACACTGTTGAGCAGGAATTCTTACAGATAACCGTATTTATATTTTAAAATTTTTTTCATACATTGAAGTGTTTGTTTTTCATGCCTGTTTTTTCTCTTCGTGGTTTCTCCTATTCCTTTTGAGATCAGAAAGTTCTCCTCTGTTATGGGCTGAATTGTGTCCTGCCAGAATTCACATGTTGAAGTCCTAACCCCCAGTACCTCAGAATGTGCCAGTATTTGGAGATGGAGTCTTTAAAGAGGTAATTAAGTAAAATGAGGTGATCAGGGTGGGCCCTGATTCTATATGAGTGCTGTCCTTATAAGAAGAGGCGATCAAGACACAGGCACAGAAGGAAGACCATGTGAAGAGAGGGAGATGGCCATCTACAAACCACAAAGGGAGGCCTCAAAAGAAACCAACCCTGTGAACACTTTGAAGTCAGACTTCTAGTCTCCAGAACTGTGAGAAATTAAGTATCTGTTGTTTAAGCCACCCAGTCTTTGGTACTTTGTTATGGCAGCCCCAGGAGACTAACGCATTGTGTAAGAGTAAACCTTGGTGACTCCAGCATTGGTATAGAGCTTCTATCCATAGTCCTCTAAGGCAGTAGTTTATAAACATATTAATGTAATTATAAAGAAACTACAATCTTAATAATTCATCCAACAAACATTTATTTAGCTTGTCCTGCATATCAGATACTGAGCTAAATAGCAAGGACAAAAAGATGAGCCCCTAAGTAGCTCAAAATAAATAAGATCCCACATCACCCTCAAGGGATTCATAGTTTAGAGGAAACTGGCACATGCAGAGTGAATTTCAGTATTGTGTGATCACTGGTAAGACTGTGGTATACATAGTGTGGGTAAGGACCAGAGCCTGTGGGAAATCCACTGGGACCCAAGAGGGCTGTCACACTGGAGGCCACAGCTAACCTAGTTCTCTAAGGAAAAGTCAAAGTGTGGCAAATGAATGAAGAGAGACATTTCAGTGACAGGAATGCCATAGACAAACGCAGAGAAATGGGAAAGTATCTAGCATGTCAGTTGATGACTGAGAGTTTGGGGTAACTGCAGTTAGAATGTGTATGAAAGAAGGTGGGAGGAGAGATTGAAAATTTGGATTTTAACCTGAAAGTAGTGGGAAGCCACCAGAGATTTTTAGAAAGAAAAGTCATGATCAGATTTTGCTTTGAGCATGGTCTTTCCAGTAGTACAAAGAATGAAACAGTATGGGGAGAGGTGGGCTGCAGAAAGGCTGGATAGCAGGGAGAAGCAGGGGAGCCTGAATTGAGGCGGTGGTACCGGGTGGAGAAGGGCAGTCCTGCTTTAGAGATATTCCAGAGGTGAAATTGAACAGGTCTGTTAACCTACATTGTGAAAATGTTAACACTTGCTTATGTACCAACAACTGAAAAGCACTTCCAAGCATAACGCACTATACAATATTTACTTGTTTTTCCTGTATTAGATGTATAAATATGATTGCTTCTTTCAACATATAGACTTGCCAATTTAATACACAATATTTTACTTACTTTTTAAGAATTAAATTCAAAGAAGCCACATTTTCTTGTGTTTTGCTTAAATTTGGGAAGAACTGTTCCTCTAAAAAGTACAGTATAATTGGATACAGTTAAATAAATTTTATCTCATCAGAGCGTGTCCAGTATTTTTGTGATTTTTCCAAGTTGGACTTGCTGGAAAGCAGTCTATTTGAAGAAAGAGAAAGTCTGGGAGAACACACTCTTCCGGATCTAATCTTAAGTTTTCTCACTACCCACCTATCATAAGTACTTTTTTCAGTCTCTCTAGGCCAAGGCTTTCTTATTCATAAAAGGACCAATAGACTCCTTGATTCCTAAGATTCCTGCTGAGATTCTGTAACTCTTTCCTCCAAAAAGAATGACTGGTCTTGAATTCCAAAATGCAATTTTTCTGCGTGTGTTTTAAAAAGAAGACTGCATGTCGCTGAAAAATCTTCCTTGGAAAGTATATAAATCTTATTAGATGCTTTTGAGATTCATTAAAAGAACCGAAGCATCAGGCACGTTTAAAACATTACCAGGCTGGATGGAGTACGAAGGCACTGAGGGGAATGTACTTAAACCTCCGTAGGTTCAACCAAGTCTCACTGGGCGTAACACAACGAACAAGTGATGCTTTTTGAAACAAATTTGGAGAGTTGGCTGCAGGAAAATTAACAAGCCAGTGGATTTCCTTTCCCCTTCCTTAGGAAACTTGTTTCTGTAGATGCAAAAAGGGCCCTAGATCCTCTGGAAGAGAAAGAGAGTGGGGAGGGGAAGTTTCTCTGCTTTCTTTACTCCCCACCTGCGGTCTGTCTGATTTCCTCTCCAGCTCTGTCTGATAAGGAATTGATTCTCCCCCTCCTCTTCCCCCTCCCGCCCTCCCTCTCCTTCTCCCTGAGTAACGATGCTGTCCTAGCAAGTGATGCTGTCGGAGACAGGAGACAGGCGCCGAGGAGGCATCGCCGCCGCCGCG
>NW_012101642.1:111652-118485 GCF_000951045.1 Mandrillus leucophaeus | reverse complement strand
CGAGTGCGTGGCGGGGCTCTGTCCCGGCTCAAGCGCACGGAACAGCCCGCAGGCGGGCACTCTGACTTCAGACCGGCATCCTGGCGAACAGCCACTCCCTGCCCTAGAGCCCAGGAGCTCGCACGACTGCCGCCAGGGCTGGGCACCCCTTGGAAGACGGACCCCGGGGTCCTGAGCTTACCTAGGGAGGCCGAGGAAGGTTAAAAGATGTGCACAGACCCAGGCGCGCACTTGAACCCCGAACTTCTCCCGGGTGTCCCAGCATGTAGCCACGCTGGGAACTTGGGTCCCCTCCGACGCTCTGGGACGTCGGGGGCGGGGGCAGAGAAGTGGGGAGTAGGGAGGGGACAATGCGATACATGGTGTGGGTTGAAGGTTTGTCCAGGCGCCTCGTCTGTCTGTGGTTCAGGCACAGTTGGGGTGAAACTGGAACTGAAGCCCTATAGGGTTCCCTGAGGGAAGGATTGGGCATCGGGCAGCCGGGGAACCGTTTTAGTGGTAACTTTGGCCGCGGTTCCCGGGCGGAGTGGCTCGCGCCCCGGCACGGGGGCTCTCTTTTTCTCTTTCTTTCTCCCCCTCTCTCTCTTTCTAAACGAAGGAGCGGTCGGCGCGCTAATGCATGAGAAAGAGCAACTTTTCTTAATTTCCAATCTTGGAGACAGCTTTTAATCAGTGCGAGACGCAGAGAAGATAAAAAGAGGGTGATCGGTTTCACAGGGTGAGATGCTCTGTATTTTTCCTGTCACGTACACTGGGAGTGCCGCAGGGCTTACTGTCTTTTTTAGGAAGAACGCTCAGAACTAGGTAGAGAACTTGGGGTCGGATGGTGGCGGGCGGCGCAGACCGGCTGAGCCGGGGAAGTGGTTCTCTAGGGTGGGGACAGAGGTTCTGCAGCGCCCCCTGCTGCCGGCGAGCGGCCCACCGCCCGAGGCCGAGACCTCCGGGTTGACCCCTGCACCCCATGATCGCGCGCTGCTTCGCCCACGCGGAGTCTGCGCCTGGTCTGGCTGCACCTACCCGTAGAACACAGGAACACAATCAATAGCTGGGAGTAGACCCCACAGGGAAGAGTTCTGATTTTAAATGAGCGACTCATCCGGATATGGTTCAGTTATTGCTGAAGATAAGCATGGAATGGAAACGGCCCAGGAAATGGAGGGAAGGTACATCCTTTGGGATTAAAGCGCCACCAGCTCACTTCCCCGTCTCCCTGAGGTTTTAAAACATTGTCCATTTTTCCTTTTGCCAAATTAGTTTTTATAACCTAGCTGTTTCTTGGTTCCTTTATAAAATTCTTCTTTTTTTAAAAACCTTAAATCCTTCCATTAGACACCTGAACTCTTATCTGAGGAAGTAGGGCGGAGCAGAGATTATTCACTTTGCTTCTGAAATTTGAGGCCAATTACACAAAGCCCTGGGGCAAATTCTATTGTAGACTTGCTGTCTCACTGCTAATAGAACATCTTTTGTATATGTTTGCTAACTTTACATAATTCAACAAGTAAATGTTGTGGTGTACTTATTTTGTAGAGGTCAAGAAGAAGACCCAGTCATTTTTAAGGAGATATACATTAAAAACTTTTCTTCTAGAGGCGGGGCAGCAAGCTCTTCATGTTTCTTTCAGGCTTGTCACTTGGTAACATCAGAGACTAGCTTGGTCTCTGTAACAGAGATTAGCTGTTTATTCCACCTTTGAGGAGAATACGGCCACTGTTTAATAAACAGTGTTTATTGTTGTTTAAAAGTGAACATGACAGCCTTAGGATGGATTCCGAGAAGGATACCCAGGGTCATTTCAGTAGACAAAACAGCATAGCTGAATTTAAAATTCAGCAGGATGCTGAGGATACAATCCCACCTTTACCAAGATAATTTCTCAGGGTAATTCTGTTGCTGGTTTCACTGCTCCCTGCTCCCCTATTCCATGTGGAAATTTTAAATAGACTGACTTGGTAGGAAAACTGTCACCTGCTGTATCACTAACAAGATTATTTTTACCTGTTGATAGAACTCTTAATTCAACCACTGATTCAAACCAAGACTTCCTTCATCCCAGTTGGTTGCAAACCTAGGACCAAGTAATATGTCATTGTAGTGATGGCCTCATTTTTAAATAATGTTTCAGTTCAATATATCTGATGAATTCCAGAAAAGGTATTGAAAGGCAGTTTTCATGAGTCTCAATTCAAGTGTTTCTCAAGCATGCATATTTGCAAAGTGTGGGCTAGGTACAGCAAGCCACAAAGATG
This sequence comes from Mandrillus leucophaeus, assembly GCF_000951045.1. Taxonomy (NCBI): domain Eukaryota; kingdom Metazoa; phylum Chordata; class Mammalia; order Primates; family Cercopithecidae; genus Mandrillus; species Mandrillus leucophaeus. The sequence continues at coordinate 116,236 of NW_012101642.1, read as the reverse complement.
AGCATGACAACTTTCCTGCACTCAAGAATTTTAAAATCTCATGAGGGAGAGGTGGGAATGAGACTGGGCATGAGCAATTATGCTATAAGTTATAGTAAAATCAGTTCCGTTTTCAAAAAAAAAAAACATACAAAGAGTTACAAAGGGTCAAGTGCAAAGAAGAGAAGGACAACGTTAGGTTGTGGGGAAATCAAGGAAACCTTTATGGGCCTTGAAGGATAGATAGGACGAGAAGCAGAGACAAGGTAAATACTTAATTCAAGTCCTCTCTTCCCCCACAATGCCAGGCATGTCTAAGGAATATAAGTTGGGTTTGGATGGAATATAGATATGTGTAGGGGAGCAGTGATATTTAGCTGGACATGTTGGTTTGAGGCATTAGTGTGGAGGATCCTATATGCCAGAACGAGGCACTAGGGAGCCACTGATTGTTTTAAAGTAGCAGTAATTTGAGCAAACCCACTCTGAATTGAAGTGACAATTAATAGAAAGTGAAGAGACAAATTAGGAGATGACTGTAACTCTCCAGGCTGAGATTAGGCTCTGTAATAGTGTAGTGTTGGTGAAATAGAAAGGGGAGAAATTGGGGGGAAGAAAAAGCCAGCTAGAATCTATGAAATTTTGCAACTCGCTATCCATGAGGGCTTTAAAGAGAAAGCAGGATCAGAGACAATTTAGTGATTTTTGACCCAGATAACCAAGATGGTTGATGCCATTGTTGACAAGAAAAAAGCAAATGTGAGGATCTGATTTTTCAGATAGTTCTTTTGTTGTTGTTTTCTTTTTAAAGGAATAGTGAATGATCAAATATTTCTGATAGAGGTGTTAAGCAGGGAAAAGGAAATACAAGTTTAAAGCTGTCTGATGGGAATTGTTACACAGTTGTGTGACTACATGAGATTACTCAAAGGAGTGTGAAGAGAGAAAGGGAGTCCAAGCTAGATTTTGAGGGCAAAAAATTTTTGTTTAGAGGGCGGGGAGAAAAAGCAGCAAGAAAAGAGAAACATCGATGCACACTTGGCAAAAACTGAAAAGATCAAGAGAAAAACTTATGACTCTACTGTTAGAAGAATCAGTCCTTGTACGTATTGGCATACATGCACAAAATCATTAGATTTTTCAGCAATGTTATCTTTAACAGAGAAAGATTTCTAGAAAAAAATTCTGTTTAGTTTTTCTTCAGAGGAAGTGCTGCCAAAAAGTAGTCACAATAAAAGCAGTTAATTTGTGTTTATATACTACTTCATGCTGTCGTTGATACTCATTCACTTAAATCGCTCCTCTTTAAAGCAGTTTTTAAAATCATTGTCACTTAGCAAATGAGGAAATTAGTACACAGAGATGTAATGTTCTAACGCTTCCCCGGCAAATCAATAATAGATCTTCTAATACTCACCTTTATATGATCAAAGAACCAAAAATGAGTCCACAGTGCCTTGTAACTCAGATTACCTAAAACACTTTGTATGTTAGTGTCTGTGGCACTCACTGGTCTTGTATAAATGTTCCAGTCTTGGCTTAGTGCGTGTGTTGGCTCAGGCATTAGACTGGAAGCAGCGCTTCCTTCCCTCCCAACCCTGGAGGGAATCAGATTCTCCAAGTGATTGCTGAATCTTAGGGACTGGAGTCTGAACGTTGAGTCCAGACTGACTAGTGTTATTAAGAAAGAAGCAGCTTTCTTTACAGTTACAGTTTAATTTTTAAGAACAGCACAGCATGGCATTAGACTTAAGGAATTTATTTTTTTAATTTATTTTATTTTATTTTTTTTTGGAGACAGGGTCTCACTCTGTCACCTAGGCTGGAGTGCAGTTGTGCGATCATAGCTCATTGCAGCCTCAAATCCTAGGCTCAAGTGATCCTCACATCTTAGCCTCCCAAGTAGCTGGGACTACAGGCACACACTACCATACATTTTGTAAAATTTTTCGTACAGACGAGGTCTCACTATGTTGCCCAGGCTGGTCTCTTAACTCCTGAGCTCAAGCATTCCTCCTGCCTCTACCTCGCAAGTGGCTGTGATTATAGGCATGAACCACCGCGCCACCCAGCCTTGAGGCCTTTAATACTCTGAAACTTTTCTTTATATTATCAGTTGTATAACCTAGAGTAGCAATTTCACTATGTACAATGAGTCGTCATTTTTGTTGGTTTGTTTTAAATTATTTTATGTGGTATCAAAGTAATACACGAATATAGCTTTAAAAGTTAGATAGTGCTAAAAGACTTCTACGAGCATCAGCAAGCCCCAGCAATTTCCTGGTCCCCTCTCCTTTTCTGTGTACTCCACTTTCAACTTTTTCATATACTGATATCTTTTTATTCATATTTTAGATGTTATCAATAGTCTCAGGTGAGAATTTATGTTCACATGTATCTCTTATTCTCCCCGTATCTTCCACAAGATGGTTTATCACAACTGCTGGTTAATATCTTATTTAAGTTCTTCATTAATATGGCCATGTAATCGTTGTTCACTGCTAAGTCAAGTAGTATAGTATGACTACATTTATTTGATTTGATAATTGGTTGTTTTTCTTGGAGTAAATATTTGTCACATCGTGTCCTTGTTTCTTAGCTAAATCTTCTACAGTGTCTAACTGTGTATGTTTTCCTGAAGTTATCCCTTCTAGAGCCCTCTAACTTTCTTTGTATGAGGTCTTTCCCCCCTCCCCGCCACCACCCCACCCCGCTTTAGGAAGCTCTTAGAATTGTCTCTTCATTAGCTCTCTTCTTAAAATGTACCTTGGTATGGATGCTTTCTTCACCACCTGAGCTGGACACTGGGGTAACATTTTCCATCTGGACATTATGTCCTTTACTTCTGGGAAGTTTTAGTTCTGAGAAGTTTTCCTAACCACCATTTTTATTCTTTGCTTTTTCTAGAATTTCTATTGTCTTGATGTTGGACCTCCTGACTGATCCGCTAGTTTTTGTATCTCTTCTGTTTTCCAATGCTTGCTTTTTCTGTTTTTTCTATTTCCTTGTTTCTATCCCCCAACTCTTTCACTGAATGTATTTCCATCTTAGTGATTATATTTTTAATTTCTAAGAGTTCTTTCTTGTCTTCTGAGTATTCTTTTTTGTAGCATTCTTTATTTCAGAGATCCAGGGTTTTTTTCCTAATGTTTCTCAGGGGAGAAGAGATTGGGAAATAATAAACCTGGCTGTTGGTATTGACGAACTGGGCAAGAGTCCCCCTGTTCCTAGTTCCTGCCCTCCCGTAGGCCTGGTATCCCCATGTCTAGAGCATTTCTGTTTCCGTATCTCCAGAGATTCCATATCCTATCTCTTATAGGGGTGCAGGAGGGTTGTCACTTAACCATATCAATTAGCAGGTGGGAATGTAGGGGGAGGGTTTCTATGCACTTATTATACAGCCAATCCCCTCATTTTAGGTTCCAGCCTTATCTCTACTTTCTGGAATTCTTTTTGCCTTCAATTTCTGGGCATTCTCTGGCATTGAGCTGGGTGGATCAGCTTGTTTTCTGTAACAGCCACTCCAGTTGAAACTTCTTTCCGTCCACTAAATGATTTACTATTTTAACAACTCATCACCTTTCCACCATTACATATTGTGGCTTGGAGTTACAGATGTCTCTTGGTTTCATGGAAGATGAAATTTGTGTTGCAGTTCCTTGTTCTCCTTGTTTAGAGAGGTAATTTTGAAAAGGAGAAGTGGTGAGAAAGGCCTTTATTCCACCGTCTGGAGACTGAACATCTCTATGATGGTGTGTTGTGTTTATTTAAGCCCTATTATTGGCAATATTATTGAACATAACCAAGAATGGCAGAAGGAAGAACATTCTTACTCGTATCTGATCTTATTAGGCACATGGAGTAGATAGTAACTTACACTGTGTGGTAAGAAGGTCTTCTGAATTCCCCACCTAAAATCGTCTTAGTACCACACTTCTGAAATTTAACAATATAGAATATTTTGAAGAATAATAGAATGTTTGAATTTGAAAGGATTTCATCTAGTCCAGTCTCTTATTTTACAAATTAAGAAACTGAAGCTGCAGGTCGACATCTGATTCACAGCAGCCCCAGGCCATCTGAAATCCCCAGCTTTCCGGGACTGTGCTGTTCGCGCTGTGGCCTCCTTTGGTTAAGCATTTCTGTCAGCCTCAAAGAAAGTTTAAAATGCATGTACTCCTGGGAGAAGCAATACAGGAAACTATTAATTAGTATTAATTTATTTATGAAATCCAATTAATTCATCATTTAAATTTGGCTGCTGATGGCAGATCAACTTGAGAAAGTTGGTAAGCTAAGTAGGAGGTCTAGGAATAAGGGAAAAGAGGAGAAAAGGGTATTGCAAAGCACAATTGATCCCCTGCCAAATATTATTTATGATTATCCCTTTTATTAATATTAGAGAGGTGAGAGGATCCCAGTCCAGCACTAGACCGTCTTCTGAGGACTGAGTTAGAATTTTAAGCATTTTTCATTATTGTGCTGGGATATAAAATGTGTCTGTTCTGCTGTCCCTCTCTCTTTCTCTTAAAGTTGTTATTAAACATTGAGCTTTTCCTTTGCCTACAATATCCCATAAACCTTTACTCCCCCACCCTCCCCCAG
>NW_012101642.1:105198-111587 GCF_000951045.1 Mandrillus leucophaeus | reverse complement strand
CCCCCATTTATAATAGGTAATCAAACACCATGGGAAATGTAATGGGAGGAAGAAAACTTTACGGAGTTGCTGTGCCCTTCCTAGCTCAGGATTGAGATTTCCTGTTTCAGGGAGGATGCTTAAGGAATGATGAATGGCTGCTGGGCATTCTTCTAAGGAAGGGAGGCTCTTTGCTTGTCCAGAAGTCTTGCTTCTCAACCCTCTCCCCTGTACTGCCCTTGGAGTTGCATAACATCCACCCAGAAGGGGCGCCATATTAGTGGGCTGTGCTGGGTGAACACATAGGAGTCTGGCCCGATACAGAGGGTCTGCAGATGTGGACTGGGATGGTTGACTTCACACTTATGCACGAGGGGCTCAGCAGTGACTTTGTGAGAATAACTAGGATTGTTATAGCATTTTGTGTTTAATTTAGCATTTAGGTCAGGTATATTTGTCTTCAATTATCTAGTTAAAAAAAAAAAACCCAATTAAAAATACTATTTTCTTTGCACTGTTCAAATAATAGGTGATAATATGGATTTGGTCCTAGGTCCTTTTAAAAAATGAGAATTAAATGTCCACAAATGCGTGACTTGTTAAGGAAAATGTGTGACTTGTTTTGACTTTAGATATGGATGATAATGATAGAAAACCAGATCCCTTTATTCTAATAACTATATGTATATAATTGATAGTGACTAATGTATTTAAATATGAACTTCTCTCGGGTCAGTAGAAGTTCCTTAATTTTATTATCTGAAGTCATTTTGTCTGAATTCTTGTTCAAGTATAGACTGAATTTATATAACTTTTAATTTCATTGTCACTGATCTTCCTGAAATAATAAAAATTAGTTTTAAAAAGCATTGTGAAGATGAGTTTGAGATTTGTTTAATTACTGATTATTAAAAGTTATTAATTTTAAGATTTATCTTCTGTTTGCCTCTAGATTATCCTGATAAAATATAACTATGTAAAATCAAAATCAAGAGATATAGAATGCATCAAATACTTTTGTGGTGTAACCAAGAATTAAATGTTATTAAGCAGAAATTTGCTTTGAAAGAATGATTGTTGACATTACTTTTATTATTATTAATTTATATTATTTGTGACATTCTTTTTTTATAGATAAATCACTTCAATGCCCCTCCACCACTGCTTCTTCCACACATAATCATATGTGACCAGGGGTATTCTGTAATCTAGAGGGGGAAAATTGTCTGTTCCTTAGGTCTTCAGTGATGTGGTTTAAGTATGTGTGCATCTGTGCACCCATCCCTCCAATAGATCTCACCGTATACTAAAAGCCAAGCATATGGATATGAAAAGAGGCAGCCTTTGCCTTTAAGAACATTTTAGCATCACTGGGGAGATAGGCATGAAGACAGACAATTGCAAAGCAATACAGTGGTTGGTTTAATGGGGAGTTATACACAAAACACAGTCCTAGAAGCATAAACATTTAAGTTCTAGAAGGCATTTGCTTGAATTCTTTCTTGGGCACATACATTTAAGAAGTATTACCAAGAAGTCATGCAAGCAATGGCTAAGGGTCCTCACTTCTGCTCCAGTGTACTTTTAGAGGGAGCAATGCACTGTTAAGTATCTGTTTGCTTTTCTGGTTTTAGCTGCTGAGGAATCTGGCAAAGAGCTACTCATGCTTTCATGAAAAGAAGGAGAGATAAAGCAATGGAGATAGACCAGGGTTCCTCTCCTTAAGTACACAACAGCTTCTTGCTTCTGACAGTCATTAGGGCAAATGCCAAAATTATCATATGTCTAATAGATGTTTTTTAAGTTTTTTTTTTTTTTTTTTTTGAGACAAGGTCTCATTCTGTCACCCAGGCTGGAGTGCAGCGGCGCAATCTTGATTCACTGCAACTTCCGACTCCTGGATTCAAGCCATTCTCGATTCTCGTGCCTCAGCCCCCCAAGTAGCTGGGACTACAGGCATGCACCACCACGCCCAGCTAATTTTTGTATTTTTAGTAGAGATGGGGTTTCACTATGTTGCCCCAGTTGGTCTAGAACTTCTGGCTTCAAGTGATTCATCTGCCTCTGCCCCCTAAAGTGCTGGGATTACAGGCATGAGCCACCATGCCTGACCAAGATTTATTAAAATTATACATGAAGAATTCTGAATATAATGCAGGCCAACAGAAACTATCAGGGAATTCATTACTGTGGAGACCTAAATATCTCTCTGTGCTTATAAGTGCTGGAATGTTTACATTTTAAATATTTATGTGTGTGTGTCATGGGGCGGTGGGAAGGATGAGAATCTTTAGAAATGAAATCTGTGCTTTCCTCTTTCTTCAGTGAAGCACTTTATCTTGCTGGTTTGGTAGTTACTGTGACAATGTATTATTGAGCTCTATGATGTGTAGGTAGATGTAGGCTGAGAAGTAGGTATGAGATACTTGTGGACTACCTGTGGCCATGTACCCTCTAACTAAACAGTTGAACTGATGGGCTAGCTTTCTCTACCCTTGCATGCTGGTGCATTTAGTGGCTACTGGGGTACAGTATCCCCATTCCACTTCTTTCCCTCCAAAAAATATATATTAAGAGATGTTCAAAATGTGCGTTTTTGATGATATTAAGACTGTTTGTCAGATTCTCTCTCCTCCTTCCAACCACATACACATAAGCCTACTGTGTAGATGTCAGATGTCTCCAGAGGTAGGCGCATTGACTGACAGGTGCCTGCTTGCCAGGGAGATGATGGGATTTTTCTATTTTTTGACTTTTCTTCTCTGATTTTCTTGTCCTTTGTCAGTACCTGCTGCTTCCCACCCTCATTACCATTTCCAATTATCACCATCTCCATAGTGTAACTAACATGGTGGCTGTTCTCTAACACTTTCCCCCACCTCTGTGCTTTTCTCACTACTTATCTTCTGTGGCTCCGTCTGCTCTTCTTGCCCTTCACAAACTGATGGACAGGATCCTGGCTGGTTAGCGCTGTCACTTTCTTCAATGTGGTGAACTCTCCATCCAAACATTTTGGATGTCATTCTCATTAACTCAACTCACAGTGATGGTGTTCTTACTTTGCTTGCTTGCTACATGGGTTGAACAGTTGGTTAATCTTTACGTCATTCAATAAAGGATTTGAGGTGACTTCCTTAATAATGTTCATGTATTGCAGCATGCTAAGGAGCTTGTGATTCAACCCAAAGAGCCATGTTAGAAGCTATTCTTTGTAGAACCAAAATGTTCCAACACATAAGCTCAGCATACATTTTAATAATGATACTTGGATTTATAACCCATTGTTCATTTTCTTATTCCCTAGCAGCATCATGATAAAGTAGCCAGGAAGAAGACCTCTGAGCTCTAATTTTCTAGTTCTGTACCCCTCAGTGACTTTAAGGGAGGTACCATTCTGATGAAGTCTTTTAATCTACAGAATTAGTATCAATTGCCAAGTATTTTTGAACATATAGTACATTGTATAAGGTACAGTGGAGATAATATATCAAGAATAAAACATAAGAAGCATAAAACGTTTATCCTCAATTGAACTTGAGGACATGAGTGTCACAGGAGACAATAATCAAGAGATGAAATAAAATTAAGTGTCTATTATTTATGAGTAGACTACCTATATTACAAAAGCTCAGGCTGACGTGGTCAGGAATGGCTTCAGAAAGGATCAAAAGACTCAACATTTCATACTGAACAGAATCTTGTGGGTCATATCGGCATCGCCCTGTGAAATGTGACCCTCTGTATACAGAAGTGTGATGTAAACTGGACCACTGATGGTAGGAAGGATTTGAACTGGTGAAGAGCAGAAATAACAGTATATTCAGGGAGGGAAACGTAAGAGGAACATCCCAGAGGTAGGTGTAAAAGGGTCAAGAAATCATTCACAACTTGGATGGGCAGCAACATCTAGCTCCTGTAATCTGCCTGTAACAAAAGTCTGTCTCCTCAGCCTCCCACCTACTGAGTAGGAGAGAAAAAATTAAATGCCCAATCTGTGGTTCACATTAGTGTGTTTTTGCTTACTACACAGACACTCAACAAGTGAATAGTGCAATCAATAAATTAAGCAATTAAGTCAATTAAGCAATTAAGCAGTTATGTGAATTGACAGGGAGGGAAGGCTTGCTCTGGATTTTGCAGGGATTTGGTCAGTTAGGACAGTGTCTCCCCATGTCTTGAGCTGGCGTGGAAGGGGTTTTTGCTTCCTTATTCTTGTCCCCTAATCTCCAAAAGGGCTCAGAGTCTCAGTGGCCTGTCTGCCAGCATTCAGCACACTGCAGAAAGAGGCTGGGAGGCTGACCTCTTTTATCTTAGTTTGATACTAAAAGTAAATGTTTATTTGGATAAACTTGCTCAGGCTCTCGGGAACTACCCTTTCCCCTGCTCCTCTCTGTCACATCTGGCCCTTGGGGGAGGGGAGCTTTCCCCCTGGACGGGGAAACAGTTAGTGTCCTCTAACTCTTCTGGTCTCTGGGCACTGTTCTATGTCTACTTGGGTGCTGCTTGTCAGCAGAAGTAACTGGATCTAGGCTGACTTTCTTTTGTTAGAAATCCAGATATGCTCCCTCAAGTACTTGGTTTCATCAAAGCTCCCACCGCTACAAAGCCCAGCACCTGCAACATCCTCCATCCGCCTTACAGTACCAGCAGTCTGTCCCAAGCCTTAGTGCAGGCTACCTGGCTCTCATAGCAGGGTCCACATCGCAGGGGAGATGAGGGTGGCTTGAGAAAGCTCTTTGCTTTACCCACATCATTCCATTACTTAACCAGTATTTAAGGTACTTCCTTACTTATTGAATTCACATCTTGACTTTTACTTCCTTGCTGTTGTTTATTTATCCTCCCAGAACAGTAAGCATCACGGCTTTGCTGTCAAAAGTGGGAGAGCTATCTTGTCTGCACAATGAGAGCGCTTTATGATCAGGGTCCTTCAGGATGAGTTAGAGGAATAAAGGAATTGAGCAAATCTTTTCATTAGACAATTTCTCTTTTCTCAAATTCTGCTTGCAAAATCCTCAAAATCATTCAGTCGAAAAATAGAAAAATCCCATAATTTTTTGCTTGCAAGAATCTGAACTTCTCCATGATCCTTTTCTTTTCACTCCTCTAAAATGTATCTTCTTGAACTCCTCTTGAACACACTCACCCAACTCTATGCTGCACCACCCACCCTCCAGGCAGAGATGTCCTGAGTCAACCAGGGCAAAGATCTTGTATTGAAAAGGCAAAAAAGAAGAGCACCTTAATATATTTTCAACAAATATCCTTAATAGTACGGGAGTACCCTTGACAGTACAGGAATAGCAGAATAATATGTTTACAGGACAGTGAAGAATGAATCTGAGGAACAAGGGAAGGAAATTTGGCTAGGCAGGGTGGGGTGGGCTGTGACCATCCCTAAAAGTCATACAGAGGAGTTGCGACTGATGAAAAGAGCAGTAGGGGGGTTACTAATGGTTTTCTGGTTGTTTTTTTTTTTTTAAAGAGAAGTGTGATCTGGTGAAAGCAGAATTTACGAACAGGAAGATGCTGGGCATGTTTGTCATGTATAAAGAGGAGAATCAGGTACAGCTGGAGACAGTGAAAAATAACATTCAGACAGATTCCAGGTTGAATCCCAGTTCTTCGTTATTTTAGCATTTGTGTTACCTTGGGCAATTTCATTTGAGCTCAGTTTTGTTATCTATGAAACAGAGAAAATTATAACTACTTCGTAGTATTGTTATGAGAATTAAATATGATAGTGCATTGAAAACACTACATACATATGAGGTACTCAAAAAAGTTTAGTTGCCTTCCCTCATGCCATCTCTGCTGGGAAGCTGTTACAACATCCTAGCTATGGCTTGATAAAGATCTGGAGGCTGGTGCTGGCAGTGAGAATTGGAAGGAAGCATTCAGTACAAGAAACATCCCAAAGCAGAAGCTTTAGAACTTTGTGACTGACACGATCATAACAGTGAGTCATAGATGACCTTGAAATTTCTAAACCTGAATAATCAGCCTGAGATACAGATGTTAGGAGTGGGAGCTGCTTTAAGGAAGAAGGTGAGTTGGGGCATTTTAGAGTGGCCATGGGACAGACCACAGTACATGTGGGACCTGAGGTCGGGTGAGAGGATGGGATCTAGGAAGCAATTTGGAAACTCAACTAAACAGATATTTATCAATATTTACTTTCTATGGGTCACTGGGTAGAACTCTGTGGATAATGATAAATAAAACATGACTGTACTGTCTATGAATGTGTACAGTAGTGGCATATATGAGAGGGTATTTATTAATACTCTGGGTTTTTTTTTTTTTTTTTTGAGACGGAGTCTCGCTGTGTTGCCCAGGCTGGAGTGCAGTGGCCGGATCTCAGCTCACTGCAAGCTCTGCCTCCCAGGTTTACGCCATTCTCCTGCCTC
>NW_012101642.1:0-104973 GCF_000951045.1 Mandrillus leucophaeus | reverse complement strand
TTTTTTTTTTTTTTTTTTTTAAATAAAGTCAGACACTTGAGTCCGGGAGCCTGAGGTTGCAGGGAGGCAGAGGTTGCAGCGAGCCAAGATCCTGCCACTACACTCCAGCCTGGGTGACAGAGTAAGACTCTGTCCCAAATAACTTAAAACAGGTTTAAAACACATGGAATATAGGATATTTGTTTTTAAAGCTATGTGAGAAATCATTTAAAAAAGGAGAAAGACTGTGCCAGAAATTTGGAATAAGATAGTAATAATAATTGAGCAGTTTTAGTTCCTAGCTATATTCCTGGATACCGTAAGAGGGGTCAGGGGAGTGAGGGTTATACAGTTTTTATTATTAAAGGACAAAAACTCATCTGAAGAGAGAGGCTTGTTGATTTGCAATTCTAGGTTGACTTTGGCACTTTAATCTTCAAAAAAGGTACAAAGAATACTATAGTGAACAATCTATTTAACTCTTTAATTGTTTTTGTAAAGATACAATTACGTTTTAAAAATATCACTCCTTCATAAAAGCAAGGTCTTGACATTAAATGGTCACTGCTGAAGGCATTTCTGTAGGCTGCCTACTTGCTGTGCTGTGGTTTAGGTAAATAGCTTCCTGGAGACCAAATTTTAAATAGTTAATAAAGTTTAGGGAAACTAAATGAATGTGAGACTACTTGTCCCTTAGCCCGTGCTGCTCAAACATATTATTTCCACTTCATTTTTGGCAGGACCAGAGTGACAACTGCTTGAAGGCCTCATAGTCAGGGGTCATTGATCCAGGATGCTCCATTATTTTTATATTGGAGGTTCCCAGGAACTGTAAAGGACTTTCATTTAAAGTACGTATTTCAGGGTCCAACCATGAGAGATTCTGACTTAGTTCATCTGGAAGGGGGCCCAGAAATCTGATTTCAACAAGCCTTCCAAGTGACCTTGAGGCAGGTGGTACTCAGGTCACACTTAGAGAAACCCTGTCGGAGGTCAGATGAGTTGATAGGAAAGTTATGAGAACTGAGGAGTGTTACTTGTATTTTAGCTTCTGAATAGAGTAGAGCAGAGGGTTCCCTATGGTTCCACCACAATATTTCTCAGAAGAGCCTTTCATCTGCTTAAGTGTTTTGTTTGGACAAATTCTAGGATCGCAAAAAGCATGAAAAAAAATGTTTTGCCTTAAAATGTATTGTCAGTGTCCTCATTCAGACTGCCATGACAAAATATCATAGAATGGGTGACTAAAAAAACAAACAAACAAAAAAAACCCAGAAATTTATTTTCTTCCAGTTCTGGAGACTGGAAGTCTGAGATCGGGGTGCCAGCATGTTCGGTTTTTGGAGAGGTACCTTGTAGGTGGCCACCTTCTCGATGTTTCCTTACATAGGAGGTAGCAGGGTGAGGGGAGCAAGCCCTTTTGTCCTATAAAGGCACTAATCCCATCATCAGAGCCCCATCTTTATGATCCTATGATTTCATAATAATCTCCCAAAGGCTTTATCTCCAAATACTATCACATTAAGGGTTAGGGCTTCAACATACGAATTTTGTGGGGACACAATTTGGCAGTTGGATATTACTAGCTATCTGTATTAGTCAAAAGATGCTTAAACATGGCCCTCATAGATCTGCGGGTCAGTGGTACTCCAATGCTTTTACTAGAAAGACGTCCCTGCAGAATGTACTGTCACAGTGTTGAATGACCTATTGGATGAAGATCAGAGGGTAGGAAATTCCTGGCAAAATAATTTTAGTGTTAACATTGCTAGAGTTAAACATTCTGTCCCATTCACCCACATTCCTTCCGTATTTTTCATGCTAGAAGAGATACATTGTCAAGGCCAGCTGAGATTATGTTTATGTATTGTGGATGATGTGAATATTGACTCGTTCCATCAGTTCAGACTAATGAAATTTATCTTAGTACTATAAGGAAAGTTAACAAAAAGACACTTCGATTTGTGAATTTACCATGAGTGACATTGTCAGCTCTTTTATTTTGATAAAACAGTGTAATTTGTTCTAATTGAGATATCTGACTTCTCAGTGTCAGAAGTTTTTAAAGACAAAATAAAAATGACATGTGATTTGTTCTAAAATCAGACATTTCAGTTCAAATACATAGTATGGAGGTATAGCTTCTGAAGGAATAAGATAGTATTAAGAAAAAACCTAAAATACTAAGAAATATAAAGGAAAAATTCATGAAAGAATGATGTCCTAATATTCTCAACCCAGTGTCTTTTGGGAGAAATAATAGGATTTTTATAAGTGATTTTCCCTGTAGGTAGCAATCATTAAATTAAAAGCCTTTCCACCAAGATGTCACACTTTAATAAGGGTTTATTTTCCCAAAGATAACGCCTCTGAGTATTGAAATTCTGACATATATACTCCGCATATATTTCCTCTCATCAATACATAATATTTTATACAACATGGAATTTCTTGTCATTTGAAGAATATCAATTCATAGATTAATAATAAAAATATTGACCCAATGAAGTCAGTATCACTAATAGTCATAAAATATACTTATTGCTATCATATTTACAAGATTTGTTTAAAATCCTTGTCATAGAGTTTGGTCTTGAGACAAAGTTCTCTTCTATGCAGTTCTTGTCCACCTAAAAGTCATTATTATACCAACACACACACACACCCCCCACACATGTCCCCCAACTCAGACTTGCACCCTGCCCTTGTCTCCCACACATACCACACATCATACACTCTACTCCACACCCTCCCCTACACATCATACCCTACTCATAACAGCCAAATACAGGACATTTATTTCACTTCAGAAAGATTATAATGTAATGATTTCTAATAAATACTTATATTTTAACATTTTTGTCAACTAAGGGATTAAAAAATAAAAATTTTAATAAATAAAAATGTAAAACATTAATTTTATGTTTAATAAAGAGATTCACACTGTGGTTAAAACTATTCAAAATATGCAAGAGGGTATAAGTGAAAAGTGAAAGTCCCCCTTCCTCTATGACTTCTTAGTCCCAGCCCAGATATGACTTCAAAAGCTTCATGTGTTGATTTCTAGAAATTGCTACAAATACATATGTGTATATAAAACAAATATGTTTATTTAATTTTTAAAAGTTGATTAGTTGACACTAGTCGAGCCATTAGAATTGGGTGCCAGTCACAGCACTGTGTCCTTGCATAAGTCAACAAGCCTCTATGGGGACCCCTTTAGTTGCCATACCTCTATAGAGTCAGGCTTGCCCAGCCACATTTGCCTTAGTCCCTATCCGGGAGACCTTCTGCCAGTGGCTTCTGTGCTCCTCTCTCTGTTTGGGGCCCTCAGAGCTGAAAACGGAGTTGGCACTGGGCTGCCTCTGATTCCTCTTGCCAGGGAAGCTTCCCAATTTAGTCATCCACCCCAGGCACCCAGGGAGGCCGGTATCCTCTCTAGTTAATTTTCAACTTCTGACTCCACGAATACAGTTTTTTCAATGGTATGAGGTATTTCTGGAATATATATTCTAGAAATAAAGCATTTTCTTTTCTAGCCATTCACTTTTAACTTTGACTTATTTGCTTCAAAAGTCAGTATTGTGGAAAAAGCTTTATCTGGTACTTTTTGGTACAATTCATCCCACCAAAAATCACAGATTTTTAAAAGGAAGTTATCTTGAATGTTGGAACTGGGTAAGGTAAGGTAGAGATTTATACAATATTTGTGCAATATTTTAATAGCCACCAAAATATTGCACAGACTATTGAAAGATTATAGATAGTCACAATGTTAAAAGTGTTTATTTAGCATTATTTTTCAGAGACCCTGAATTTCTGAAAAAGCTTTTTATTCATGAGGAAAATCTGGAGAACTTTATAAAATTCGATTTTATACCTGGCATAAGGATGATGCACAAGGAAATGAAATTATTTACCTAGCATCACGGAAATTAAGATGTGAACTCAAATCACTGTACACATCAATTGACATAACTTTTATAATGCAGCTAAATAAATCTCAACTAATGTGGTTGTGTTAGGATTTCAGTGCACATTGATCTGGATGTACAAATAGTGCCCAGCTGCTTTACTCACAAAGTAATTCTAGTGATTTTTAAACCATAATCAAACCTTATCCTTTCAGTTCCAAGAGGCAAATATGTAATACTAGTAATTAAATAATTCTCATTACAAAGGCACAGTTGTTTTCAATAAAATCAATCTAGGTTGATGCTCAAATTTTTAAATTGCTAAATGTTGTCTGCATCTTTGAAAAGATAAATCCTGTAACTCGGGGATGGGTGAATCCCCTTAAGAGAAATGCATAAGGTGGAGGGTGTGGGGGCGAGTGGCACGTATCTGTAGTCCTAGCTACTTGGGAGGCGGAGGCGGAGGATTGCTTGAGCCTAAGAGTTCAGGGCTGCAGCTGTGATCTTGCCACTGCACTCTAGCTTGGGCCACAGAGACCCTGTCTCTAAAAAAATATTTAAATAAACAAAAATTTTAAAGAGAAAAAGATGAAACTAAGATCCTGCAAGATGATACTTGGCCTAAACCCTGTGCTTTTTTAAGGGGCTGAGGGTCAATGATTTTATTTAGTTAAAAGGATGCAATGACTTGGCAGGAGTGTTTTGGTCTCATTCTTGAAAAAATTAACTTCCCTTAGCCTTCAAGCCTAGTACTTTAATGCCAAGTACCTGCAAGCCTCAATGTCCAAGACTTTTAAGAGCAGAAGGTATGATGAGTTACATCTTTACTAGGGTCACAAGGAAGGCATGGGTATATGGAAATTTGTATTATTCCATCTGAATATCATGTTCTAGAGAACAGGGGCATTTGTTCTGAAGGGCTACCGGCTCCCTTCTGGGATCTAGCAGCCAGGGTTAGATCACAGGTGTCACTTTCAGGCAAGTAGTTAGCAACGATATCGCTAGCAACTGAGCCGGCCCCCTGCAGACAGAGGTTTGCAGTGGGTACTGTGTATTACAGAAAGGGTCCTGACATGTGAAAGGAAGGAATATGCCCTAATATTCTACAGTTGTTTTATCATTGCTACTGATTAGGTCCATGGAGGGAAGCCCATCCCTGAGACGCATGACGGTGATGCGGGAGAAGGGCCGCCGCCAGGCTGTCAGGGGCCCGGCCTTCATGTTCAATGACCGGGGCACCAGCCTCACCGCCGAGGAGGAGCGCTTCCTCGACGCCGCCGAATACGGCAACATCCCAGTGGTGCGCAAAATGCTGGAGGAGTCCAAGACGCTGAACGTCAACTGCGTGGACTACATGGGCCAGAACGCGCTGCAGCTGGCTGTGGGCAACGAGCACCTGGAGGTGACCGAGCTGCTGCTCAAGAAGGAGAACCTGGCGCGCATTGGCGACGCCCTGCTGCTCGCCATCAGCAAGGGCTACGTGCGCATCGTAGAGGCCATCCTCAACCACCCTGGCTTCGCCGCCAGCAAGCGCCTCACCCTCAGCCCCTGCGAGCAGGAGCTGCAGGACGACGACTTCTACGCTTACGACGAGGACGGCACGCGCTTCTCGCCGGACATCACCCCCATCATCCTGGCGGCGCACTGCCAGAAATACGAAGTGGTACACATGCTGCTGATGAAGGGCGCCAGGATCGAGCGGCCGCACGACTATTTCTGCAAGTGCGGGGACTGCATGGAGAAGCAGAGGCACGACTCCTTCAGCCACTCGCGCTCGAGGATCAACGCCTATAAGGGGCTGGCCAGCCCGGCGTACCTCTCGTTGTCCAGCGAAGACCCAGTGCTCACAGCCCTAGAGCTCAGCAACGAGCTGGCCAAGCTGGCCAACATAGAGAAGGAGTTCAAGGTAAGCTTTGCGCTCTACCCCGGCTGCTCTGCGTGCTCACCCACTTCCCCACTGCTGCCTGGCCCGCTCTGCCACCGTTCGTTCCACATTCGGTTTTGCCCAGTGAATGTGAAATCACGAGGGACTGAGAGCATCATTCAGACCTCGTCTGATGTTTTCTTTCTCCCTCTCAATGATGGTGCTGTGACAAATTCGCTTTGGGGATCCAGTATTCTGGATCAGAGAGCTCTAATTATGGTGCCGCTCTGTGTTCTGGGTAAGCATTAAATAAAACTCAAGATTTCTCCCCTTTTTGCTAAAAGGAGGGTTTTGGTGTGACTTTTTGTCTTCCAAATCCTTCCTCCTGTTTTGTAGTTAGTTGTATGGTAGCACATAAGTAGTAATAGTTTGTTTTATTTCCCCTGAGGGAGTGTACCGTTTCTGGAGTTCCTGCAATACTAGGTCTGTGTTGGACTGGACAGAGCAAGCTCCCATTCCATCTCCACGATAGTGTTAGTTTTGAATGCACTGTTCATTGGCCCAAGTATTTGTGTATCCCTTTAGAATCAAAAGTCAAAAGACCAATAAAAAATACTATTAAAGTCATTTCACTGATATGACAAAATGCCTTTCCCTGAATTCCGCATATGTATATTCAGAATGGTGAGCCGCAGATGTCAGTTCAATCTAGAAATATGAGGACAGCAAAGTGATTTGCTTTAAGGGATTTTTTTAATGAGTGAACTTTTTTCCTGGACATTATTTTCAGTCAAGCAGTATTATTTATTTTTATAAAAATTATACATTAACGACAGGTCATTTTTATTTTTTGTTCAGTTGCTACCTCCTCCTATGCATTTTGATTGGTTCTGGCTACTAAATCTGGGTATTTCATAGTTCTGATCAATATCATTTAGACTGTTTTTGGCAGGTTCTTGTCTCCCATTTCCCATCTAAAAAGATGATTGTAGACATCAATTCCTTAAATTATTTTCTAGATGCTAAGTTAATCTTTTTAGTTGAGTGTTATGGTGTCAGATCACAGAAAAAGTGATTATTCTTTCACATCTGAATATAGTGTTTTATAGTTAGTGAGATTTACACAAATGCAACTAGCAATATAATTCAGGTTACAGAAAATATACTTTGTCCCAGTGTTGCAAGAAAATGGTGGGAAAGTGGTCCCATCCCTTTTCCATACACACAAAATTCCCTGGATATCCATCAATGCTCATTTTGTCCCAGTGGAGATCTGGACTTACTATAATTTTGTTAATCCATTAAAATTTTTTTCTGATGTAAAAGCTACACACATTTATTGTAAAAAATTTCCAAAAAAGGTAAAATACAAAGAAGAAAGTAAATGTTACCTTATATCTAATCCCTTTGAGGAGATTCATTATGTGGTATTTGAAAAGATTTATTTACTTGGCCCCCAAATGATTTTTTTTTTTAGATAGAACTCAGAGCAAGTTGGAAACTCCAAATTCTGTTTAGAGACAGTAGAAAAGCACGTAGGTAAAGCACTTTTAAATATCACTTTGTTATTTTGAAACAGTAATTAAAACATAATTCTAAACGTATTTATTTGCCACTGTTTCAAATGCCACACAAACCTTGTTTTTACACATTTTTCTTGATATACACTGAAAGTCTGCAAGAGATTCTATAAAAGGGAATATTTTCTAAGATCATGTTTTAATAATTTACTAAAGATGGTGATGTTTGCAATTCCACCCAGAGACGTCAGCTCAGTGCAACTATGGTAAGAGAATTTGTTATTCATAGTTTTACCCTGAAGCTGGCTAGATCCATATTGGTAATGCTTAGAATCTCTTTCATTGTAACTTAAAGAGTCACCTCTGATAACCTTTCAAGGGTGGGGAAATATCACAAATGAAGAGGCAAAAAGAGAGAAAACACAGTTGAATTCTAGAGAACATCTATAAAGCTGCCAAATATCTATAAGGATATGCAAAAATAATCTAAATCTCCCAGTTCTTTTTTCTAGATTATATGGAAAGTGCTTGTGTAGCAAGATAGCCCTCTCTGAGCCGAAATTAAGACAGTTCTTTAGAAATTATAGTCTCCGAGGACTTCACGTCTCTCTCCCCTAACTCAATGTGCCTTTTCTCTCTCATTTTTACCTGTCCTTGTTATTCCTTTCTTATCTGTCTTTATTTCACCTTTCTCCCCTCTTGTCCCATGTTCATGTCCATCTGTCAGGGCTTTAGACAGACAGAGAAAATAGTGCTTCCATAGCACTGACCCAGAGACTCTGAGCTCTGAAAAGGCAGTGAAAATGAAGCTCATTTCTGAGGCAAGCAGGTAACCTAATTTGCCCTATTCCATGGTGTTCGCTATATTCTTCCCATGGGGACTTTGAGCTCAAAGTGTTAGCCTTGAAATAAAAAAATAGTTCTCTAGTGAAAAAGAGGTAATTTTTTTCCTTTTAAAACACCTATATTTATTTTATCTTATCAATGGCCCATAATATCTAGTATCTTACCCCTGAAATTGCCATCATTTAGGTGCTTCAGAGAAGATTCTCAGCCACTCTGCAGTTTTCACATTTCTTTGAGAAATGTAGTAGGCATGGTGCTGAAAACATGTGAAGGTCAATACCCTAAGAGGTCAAACATTCTAGGATACAGATTTAGATAAATTAGTGGAGGATAGCTCCGTGACAGGTTATTAAAGAAATATTTTGGATGTGCAAATGCCATTTGAAGCTATTCTGAGAAACAGAATATTGGAAGGATAGACTCTTGGTCTAATCCTCCAAAATGTCAGTGGCAAGGAAGCCAGTCATTTATTAAGCTGTGAGAACGCAAATTGAAATTTTCTAGTTCTGACTGAGTCATGACGCACCTTTTTTGTAAAAATAAGGAAGTGGGGAGAGGCGTTTGCTTCACCGTGCCTCAGTTTTCCTCTCCTTGAAGTAAAAAAACAATTTCACCTTATATCACACTACAGCTGTAAGGAAGAAAAAAAAATGAATATAAAAAGCAAGATGACATTTTATAGCAGGAAAATACTCTAGGAATCATCTTTAATTTTGCAAAAGAGAAAGCAAAGGCTATAGGCAACATTTCATATGCTAAGCCTAGATTTGAGTGTCTTGAGTCCCAGTCGTAGGTATTGTATCTAATATAATGTACCTGGTAATATCGAAGCACTTCTTAGCACCTAATTTGTACCAAACATGTTCTAAGCATTTAATCCTCATAGTACCAATATTGGGTAGGATTGATTATTCATGTCAGAGACGTAAAGTGAATTCCACAATATCACACAGCCAGTAGGTGGTAAAGCAGTATTTGAGCCCAGGAAGTCTGGCTTCAGACTCTATGCTTTTAATCACTATGATAACTTGCCTCTTTTGTTATTAGGGAAAGGGCCTGACAGAACCAAGCCTGTTAAGAGTTGAATTTCAGTTTTCCTCTTCAGGATAAAAAAGGATTAGAATGATAATTAAACCACATACATTAAAAGGAGTGTGCAGAACCTGTAGATATATTGTAATGAAGACTGAACTTCATTATTCTTCCTCTGGCTTGAGCGGATCCTTAGGGTTTTAAGTTCTGCTCTATAGGGTGTGCAGTAGGTCCACCTGCTAACTGTGGAGGGCTGTGGTAATGGATGAGTGGTTTATTAAAGACCATTATGCAAAAGTAACTTAAAAGAAAATTATTAGAAAATGTAGACCAGAAAATGGTCTGATCTGTGAAGTAACATGGTGGAATTACCATTCAATGCGGCCTCATGGTGGAATTAAGAGTCGATGTGGACATGATTGCTTTTGCAGCTGAAGAGAGGCTGTTCTTAGCTGGAGTTCTCCATCTTTCCCAGCGAGCTCTGCATAGGTTTAAAAAAAGATATCCAATTACTGTAACAAAAGAAATCACCATTATCTCCAGTTCTGATTATTTTCTGCACTCTGGCAACAGACTTCTTTAAGTGGGAAATGTTTAAATTGTTATAAAAACAAACAGTGCTGTCCTTGCAACATGTTTGATTATCAGTTTTTTGGATTATTTACTGATCTTTCAGTGGATGTGAAAAAAAGCTTTCCTTAAAACTAAACAGTTTGTAGACTATAATTTTATAGGTAATGAGTTATTATTTAGGTATTACTGCAGATGTGGGTACTATGTTTTCTTCAAAGCATGGAAAGTAGCCTCTTTCTATTTCTGATCAATGGAGAAATGACCACCCTATGTTGTACCAAATCTTACAGAACAGTCTGAACTGAAGAATAACATGAGGAAATTTCATCTAAAAAAATCGTATTAAAAGGGAAGCTTTATATGGAAATGGGCATGGATTTAATACTTCTTCTGGATGCTGTAATAAAATATTTCATTAGTCTTTCAGGAATGGAAAGCAGATGGATATTTAACTGACACTCTGCACAGAAACCAGAGACTGAACATTTTATTAATTTTATCAGTTGCATGGTACCAACTTGAATGGAAACTAAAGATTGAAGTTTTATTCATTTTATCTGTTCCCTTATGAGGGGAAAAGGATTAACTGTAACTGTTCTTTATCTGAATTTCTGATATCTGAAATGGAAACTATTCTAATCTGTGTAGCCTTTAAACAGTCTCTCTTCTTCTTGTTTATTTTAGCTGATGACGTGGTTTTGCCCATCAAATCACATTAATTATTTAAAGGAAAAAAATTGGAATTCTTCACGTCTTTTTTTTAAGTATGATTTTTGGAAGCCCAGTAATTCTACTGTGCCAAATATTACTTAGTTATATAGACACTTACAGTGTCTCAGGACATATTACAGTGGGGAATTCTGTTTTCCTCAAGTGTTCCACATTAGATTATTATCTGGTTAGCCTTCCTAATAGGCTAGAATTTTAGTGAAAGTCATAAAAGTGGAACTAGGGTTTCCAAAAATGAGACACTTGCTCAGGAGATGGTCGTTGACACCTTCATTAGAACAAACGGACTAGAAACAAAGCTCCATTCAGAAGGCAACAAGGAATGCTACCAACTGATTTACTTATAGTCGTCCACGGCAGTATATAAGTATGCAAATGAAATTAAAGATTCATGGATTATTTTTAGCAAGGTGTTAGTTCCAGTGGCCTGGAAATTTTTCTCTCAGGTACTGAATTCTGTAACCCTTGAGAATTCCATTACATACAATGATATATTTCTCTTCTTCTAGTTCTGCAGGGCACAATAATATGCCCTTCAGACAAACAAACAAACAAACAGAAAACCCTCTGTATACAGGTGGGTATCCATCTACCTCTCTACAGTTGTTATAAACCAGTTATTCTCAAACATAACATGTATCAGAATCATCTGGAGGGTGTGTGAAAGCACACACAGATTGCTGGGCCCTTCTTCAGTTTCTAAATCAGGACATGTGGGCTGGGGTCTGAGAATTTGCATTTCTAACACATACCCAGGTGCTGCTGATGCTGCTGTTCTGAGGACTACACTTTGAGAAGCAATGTCTCCAGTAAGGCAAGGGATAATGAACTGGACAAGTTATTTTTCACTGTCAACCTAAATAACGGAGAGCGAGGTTCTCTAAAAGAAAATGAGGCCGGGTGCAGTGACTCACGCCTGTAATCCCAGCACTTTGGGAGGCCCAGCTGGGCAGATCATTTGAGGTCAGGAGTTCAAGACCAGCCTGACCAATATGGTGAAACCCCATCTCTACTGAAAATACAAAAAATAGCTGGGTGTGGTGTCACCTGCCTGTAATCCCAGCTACTTGAGAGGTTGAGACAGGAGAATTGCTTGAACCTGGGAGGCGGAGGTTGCAGTGAGCCAAGATTGTGCCACTGCGCTCCAGCCTGGTGACAGAGCAAGACTCCATCTCAAAAAAAAAAAAAAATAGAAAATCATATTTATCTGGGAATGTAATATTGCAGTGGAAATACAAGTGACATGGTAAACTCTGTGTGTATTCAGGGAGGTAAAGAAAGACAAGTTTTTTAAAAGAAAAGTGAGGAGGGTTACACTCCAGGAACAATAACAAAGGCAGAGCTAGTCCAAAGTTGTACAGGCAGTTGCTGGGCAGACGTCCTCACAGAGGTATGTTTTGTGTAAGGTTGCGATGGCCTTTATGCAAGGTTATGGTTTTTGCACTCTCTTGTGATAGTTTTGTGTGTGAGAACCCTCCCTTCATGGCTTTCTCTGACCCTATTAGTCAGGGTTTTTTGTTTTGTGTTTTTTTTAACACAGTTGACTTAGTTTTGGCAACTTTCATATCACATATAGTTGATCTTCTATATCAAATTGCCATTTTAGAAAAATGGCCATTATAGAAAAATTTCCAATGTAGAAATGGTCTTGTTTTGACTTTACAAGAACTATTGTTTGTACAAAAGAGAGAAAACTCTTTGATCCTTTGGTCTTTCAGCATACAATTTTTTGAGTAAATGCTTTTTAAAATTTTTAATTGACAAATAATTATTGTATATATTTATGGGGTACCATGGGATGCTTCGATAGATGTATACAATGTGAAATGATTAAATCAAGCTAATTAACATATCTATCACCTCACATTACTTTTTGTGGTAGTGAGATATTTGAAATTTACTCATCAATTTTGAAGTATATAATATAGTATTAAAGCTATAGTCACTGTGCTGTACAGATAGATCTCAAAAACTTACTTCTCCTGTCTAAATGAAACTTTGTTCACTTTGACCAATATCTCCTCATTTCATCTCTACTTTACCCTGCCTCTTACTCCCACCCCCTGCCTCTGGTAGCCACTTTTCTATTGTCTGAGTTTGACTTTTTTAGATTCCACATGTAAGTGAGATTATTATCAAGCCATTTTCAGAACTATCTCGGATGGTTGGGCTGTTTGCAGGAGAAGGAAACCTGGCTAAGGGGTTGGGTGGGTGCAAATCCAGCCTGTATTCAGTTCAACAAGCCTTGCATCCAGGTAGGCTGCAGCCTTCTACCCCCAAAAGAAGGGATACCTTTTTCTAATTCACCCAAACACTTTCCATTGAATAAAAGCAAATTATTTGTGTTAAAACACTAAATCTCTTGTTCTTAGAATGACTATCGGAAGCTCTCCATGCAGTGCAAAGACTTTGTAGTGGGTGTGCTGGATCTCTGCCGAGACTCAGAAGAGGTAGAAGCCATTCTGAATGGAGATCTGGAATCAGCAGAACCTCTGGAGGTACACAGGCACAAAGCTTCATTAAGTCGTGTCAAACTTGCCATTAAGTATGAAGTCAAAAAGGTGAGTGGGCCTACTTTCATCTAGTTTCATATTAGAATAAACATGTAATACAAACTATGCCATAATCCTAGGAAAATTATTAAAATAATAAGACTAGATGCTAGTAGGCTGGGCAACATAGTTAGACCGTGTCTACAAAAAATAAACAAAATTAGCTGGGCATGATGGCATGTGCCTGTAATCCCAGCACTTTGGGAGGCCAAAGCAGGAGGATCACTTGAGGCCAGGTGTTCAAGACCAGCTGGGCAACTTAGCGAGACCCTGTCTCTACTAAAAATTTAAAAATTAGCCAGACATGGTGTCACGTGCCTGTAGTTCCAGCTACTTGGGAGGCTGAGGCGGGAGGATCACTTGAGCCCAGGAGATTTGAAGCTGCAGTGAGCAACGATAGCACCGCTGCACTCCAGCCTGGGCAACAGAGCAAGCAAGTCCTTGTCTCAAAAAATAAAATAAAAAATAGATGCTATTGATAAAAGATTTTTTTGTGGGGGGTAAAGTTGCAAGTTAAATGTGTAGCTTCTGATACTTTCCACTTTTTACCCATGGTGGGACCTTGAATAAGTCATAAATGTGTAAATTTCAGTTCCCTCATGTACAAGGAGGATAATATCTCTTATCTCTCTCAGGGTTTTGGTGGAATTTAAATGGGTTATGATATGCAAAAGCACTCTGTAAACTGTTAATTACAATACAATTAATAATGCTGTTACTCGTATATGTTTTTGTAAGTCACTTTTACATTCTTATGTGAATCCTTGTAGCAAGTCTGTTATTATTCATTTTATCTACAAAATACATCAGTAGATGATGGGGTTTCTATTCTGCAAGAAAACTGAGAATTGCCAAGCTTCAATGATGTGTCTAAGGTCACACAGCTTTGGAGTTGGTCATGCAGGTGCCAGAAATAAAAATTATGATTTTTTACTCTGGTTACTGCAGAAAAACTGTTATGTGTTTCTATTTGCCAACTTGTATGGGACTTTTAAATAATTCATAAAAATTGTAGTTGTAATGTTTCACAATAATCAGTATCTCAGTTATCCAGAATCCACTACTTTATACATGTTATGTAACAGATATTTTGTACTTTAAGAGAAACTGATAAATCACAAAGAAATAATCTGTTATCAGCTCTGGTTTTATGAAGTTGATCAATTTACAAAGAGACAAGTGTTCTGTCTTTTCTGCAGTGTGACATGGTGCTTAAGAGGACAGACACTAGAGCCAACCTGTAAGGATTCAGGTCCCGACACCCATGTGCTCCTGTGTGACCATGGGCAAGTCACCTAACCATCCAGGCCTCCATCTGCTCACTAGTAAAGTGAAGACAATAGTTGTACCTACTTATTCATTTAAGGATTGCATGAGATAATGCATGTAAAGCAATTAGCACACAGTAGTACATGGTGATTGCTCAATAAGTATTAGCTATTAATAATAACATTTCTACATTATGAAAATTCATACCCAGAGTGATGACTCTTAAGCTAGTTAATCCTCAGTCATCAAAGATAGATTTCATGCCCCTTGTACTGAATCAAGTCCTTAGTAAGAGGAATTTATTTAAGCAGGAAGGAATTTAGTGAGTGATATTGAGGAAGCTCACAGAATCCTAAGAAGAGGTACAGGAACAAGCTTATCTAAGCTGTGCTTCCAAAAACCTCACCCAGAACCAGGCACAGCGCTGACCTGCTAAGGGAGTTTCTGTGGCCCAAATGGAACAAATCTGTCTCTGCTGCTCCCATATCAGCACAGAGAGGATGCTCTGAATCCTGCCTGTTTTCATATGGCTCTTTGCACTGGTCAAAATGCCTCTGATCAGTGCACCTAAGCCAATGTTTGCACCCTAGCAGCAAGTGAGGATGGGGAAATCTCTCTCACTCTGTCTCTGTCTCTTTCTCCTCTTTCTCTCTCCCCTCCTGTCTGTCTTTCTCTCTTCTGACACACATACTTCTGCTACCACAATGTAGAAAACTTATACACATAGTATTTGCAAGATTTTGGTCAACCATTAATGGCAGATCTCTCCTCTATTTCATAAGACAGTCAAATGTGAAGATTCTCAGTAAAGATGGAAATAAAACCACTTTTCAAAGAAAGTATGTTACAAGATAATTAAATTGGCTAAATTGCCCTCCGCTCAGAGCGTTCTTGCTAGTTGAGGTTTAGTTATTAATATATTGAGGGAAAAGGATAATTTTGAGCAAGATTGATAGTAAACTGTTTTCCAGAAAACTCTGTGGACATATATTCACACATCCTGCAATATGTATCTCTTTTCTTTGACACCTGAGAGAATTGATTTCAGTAGTCACTGGTTTTTTATCATTGCTTTGAAAGTGTTATATGAGCAGAGAAATCATCTACACTTGTGCTTCTGTCAACTAAACTGCCTTGCAGAGTTTCTTTCTTCCTGCATGTTAACTTTAAATAAATTGGCGTGTAGGTTACAGTGTATGAGGTGTCGTTAATAATAAATTGATACCCAGTCAACCATCAGGCAACCAAAAAAAATATTTAGAACTGTAAGGAGATTCAGGACTTTGCAAACCTTCCTGGTTTTGTTTGTTTTATGCTATAAAAGGAGTATTAATTAGAGTAAAGTCTTTGATTTGGAATCCTCACTCAATAAATGTATGTAAAAATTATATTCTAGAATAATAAATGTACGTAAGAATTCTGTTCTAGAATAATAAATGTGTATAAGAATTATATTCCAGAGTACTTGCAAAGCCCCAATTCCTCCTTTCTTTCTTCCTTTCAAAGGCTTCCTTCATTTTCAGTCAACACTCACCGGTCTTCACTCTCACAAGGAGGAAAAATATCACCCTACCCACTCCTGCTGCTTCCTTTTCCCACCATATCATTTCTAGTCTCCAAGCAAAACCACATCTTGGGTTATAATGATGCATAAACCCTGCCCACTCTGGCACAGAGGTAGTCTATGGCCATATGCAAGTCATTGGGATTTCAAAGTAACTTTATATGGACTCCCCTAACCCCTGATAACATAATAAACTCATATTTATTCAAATCAACCCATAATTCCACCAAGGAAACCATTCCTATCTAATAGTAAGCCATATTGGCCGCATATGAGACTTAGGAAGTCTTTCTTCTACCGACTGCCCAAGACCTACTCCCAGCTTTGGTTCCGAGTCTGTTGTCTTCTAACTGGGCTCAAGATTCCCAGAGCTCTGATCTTTCCTAGAAATCAAAGCATGAGTTCAACCCAGGCCTTACAGAACTCAATGATACTTAATCCAGTAAATGAATATATAAAACACCAGAATAGAAACTATCTGACCATGAATTTAATGTTTATGTCAGAAAGGACTTTCTAATATAAAAGCAAAGGAGTCTCAAAGCAAAAATACAAGTAATCTGGTCACATATAATTTAAAACCTCTGTATGACATCAGAAAGATTATAAACAAAAGAGTGAAGGGCAAACTGGGAAAATTTTTTTTTTATTATAACTCACAAAAGATTGATCTTCTTAATATCTCAAGAACTCAAACAAATTTGTAAGGAAAACATCCAGAGCCCTGTAGAAAAATTAGCACAAGGTTTGAATAGGCATGTCATAGAAGAGAAAATTCAAATGACTAACATCCGTATTTAAAATTTTCAGACCTTCTAGTGATAAACGTATGCTAATGTACAAATACCATTTTCCTTGTCTCAAACTAACAAAGAATAAAAATTTATAATTCTCAGTGCTGATAGTAAAACAGCAACCATCTGCCTGCATCTTTACTAACAGGGAATGGATTTTGGAGATTATTCATCCTAAAATCTTTTTTTTTTTTTTTTGAGATGGAGTCTCACTGTCACCCACACTTGAGTGCAGTGGTGAGATCTCGGCTCACTGCAACCTCCACCTCCCAGGTTCAAGTAATTTTCCTGCCTCAGCCTCCCGAGTAGCTGGGATTACAGGTGCCCATCACCATGCCTGGCTAATTTTTGTATTTTTAGTAGAGATGGGGTTTTACCATGTTGGCCAGGCTGGTCTTAAAATCCTGACCTCAAGTGATCCGCTCACCTCAGCCTCTCAGAGTGCTAGGATTACAGGTGTGAGCCACTGCGTCCAGCCTAAAATCATTTTTAAGGGATCTCTAAGGTAAATTATAAAGCTGGAAGGATAGTAAACGCTATTGCTATTTATAGAAATACCTATATTATTCTTTGAAAAGAGAATGGAATAGACTGGAAGGTGAAATTTGATTTTCTGAAAATGGGTACAGGAAAATTAATTTTTAGGCAAAAACACTAATTTTGTTTAATTAGAATAATGGACTGTTTGCCCCTTCCAAAAAGTCTTGAGTTCTAATTCTGACTCTACCTCTATCCTGCTCTGTGATGTGCAGCTGAACATTAATCCACTCCCCACCATAGAAATAACCAAAGTTCTACCTGCTTCACCATGAGCTATGTCTATTGTGAGAAAGTTTTTGACAAAAGATACTAAAGCTTGGTAGACCACTGAATCTGAAAAACTGGGCTCTCAGAAAGAGAAGGAGAACATTTCCTGAGTTCTTCCTTTCTGTTCTATTAATATTTCCTCCATAGTAGGATTAGCTTTAAATGTAGAAAAGCCATCCTAAAAAGAAACATGCAGCAGTATAAACAGGATAAAAGCATCCATTGTGTATC
This sequence comes from Mandrillus leucophaeus, assembly GCF_000951045.1. Taxonomy (NCBI): domain Eukaryota; kingdom Metazoa; phylum Chordata; class Mammalia; order Primates; family Cercopithecidae; genus Mandrillus; species Mandrillus leucophaeus. The sequence continues at coordinate 87,299 of NW_012101642.1, read as the reverse complement.
CACTTTCTGTGCAAAAAGTATACAGGGGAAGCCCAGAATTAAAGAAATGCTAAGAGAGAGTTATAAATATGCCACTGAGACTTTGGAATGGGTGTGCCGGCTGGCACAGTCCTGTGTCCTGTATTGCGTGGCCTCTTGTCCTGGTCTTCCTCAGGCACCAAGAGATAACAGAGCATTTTGCACTCAGCAAGTTTGAAAATCCAGAAAACCTTTGCAGTATAAGTTTTGGGTTTATATTTCACAGTTCACTGAGTTTTAAAAAGAAGTTGAATTGCCTAGTTTTTATTTACAAGAATATTTTCCTTTAAATTGTATGAATTGTGGCTCTAACAGTATCATTAAAAACAAATCCAGAGTTCCTACCATGTTTTTACACAACAGTATTCCCATGAAGACAGTTCTTGTGAAGACTGATTTGATGCAAAACAGTGTAACATTAATTAATTTTTAAATTTGATTGTTTTCCCTAACCTGCCCTGATCAGTGGTTCAGTTTATAATCTATTAGTCATTTGGCAAGAAAAAAACATTTCATTTGTTCTCAATGCTGATTTTCCAATTGAAAGATTGAGATTTTCTTGTGTCAAGCATTCTCTCTTTAAATCAGAAAACTCAAAATAAGGGTATTATTTTTGTGATAACTTCAATTTGCTGGTCCACTGAAGTTAGAAAACAGCATACAAATGTTATCCAGTTGGGTGTAACTGGTGTAGTGGCATAAGGAGATTTTTCAGGAGGTAAAACACTTTTCAGGTATAAAGGTCACTGCCCTATTTCGAAGTCATTGAAAAGACCAAAACTCATCTCCTAAAGGGATTAGCTTTTTTGCCTTCGCTTGCTATTATTGTACTGACTTTACTTTCTTTTTTGAAATGCTCCTTGTGTACTTGCATTAGGATTTTAAATCATTGGAGGAAAATCTGTTTGTGTGGATTAAATGAAATCAACAGAATCCATGAAGTGGTGTATAATTATCTCAAAAAAAAAAAAAAAAAAAAAAGAGTAGAATTAGTAGCATAGTAGATAGACCTGTTAAGCTGAATTTTAAAGTGTAACAGGCAAAATGCAAAGACCACAATTTTGGTTACTACTTAATGTAGAGTAAGGGTTTGCACTGTTGTACAGGTTACATCAAGTCAAAGACTGACCATCACATATATGCCATATGGAAAGGATTGAGTCTATCAAGTCTTTGAAGCTGTGCAATCTTTATAAATATGTAATTAATGCCATAAAGCACATCTTCAAATTTAAAAATTAGTCCAAGAACAAGGAGAAGGAAAGGGAGATATACTATATAACATTAATATTTCTGTCCTCAAGAGTTTAAAACCTAAGAACGACCAGTGCCTTAGTCCACTTGTGTTGTTTTAATAGAATGCTGAGATGGAGAGACTTATACGAACAAAACTTTCTTGTCTCATGGTTCTGGAGGCTGGGAAGTCCAAGATCAAGGCAACAGTGGGTTTGGTAGTCTGGTGAGGGCTGCATCCTCTAGAGGGGAGGAACACTATGTCCTCACATGGTAGAAGAGTAGAAGAGCAAGCTAGTTGAATGCTGCATAAAACCTTTTTTATAAGTGTCTTAATACCATTGACAAAGGAGCAGCCCTCATGGCCTAATCACCTCTTGAAGGCTCCACCTGTTAACTCTACCACATTGACAGCACCTGAATTTTGGAGGAGACACATTCAAATGATAGCTAACCAGATACTCACAAAAGGGAAATTTGTCCATCAATTCCATATAGACACATGTCTACCTGTCTCCTAACTTCATGGGAATTTTGTTTCCTACAGAAACCCTTGGTCTAAAAACTGCGTTGTTGATATCCTAAGTGGTAATCTGATTTGATGACATTATATATTCCACCTGTAGTTTACCCTGAATGAACAATTACCTGTCCCAAGCTTAGCCTGGCTGCAGTCACCAGGGATGCCTTTTATTTATATCTGTCTAACTTCCCTCAAATGCAGATCCTTCAAATATCAAGATGATTGTACCAACATTCAAATTAAGACTATTTTAAATTCTGATTAGGCATCTTGACAAGCATATGAGTTGAAGCCTCCGTTATAATAGCTTATTTTGTGTCTATTCAAAGCTTACTGTGTACCCTAGAACAATGACCTCTTATCACTTAATTCAACTCTGATGCTTCCATTTTTATCTTCTTGTACCAATATACTTGCCCAATATACTTGCCAAATATACTGCCTGGATCTGGATCATACTGTCCCTGCCTGGATCATAGGAGGGGCTTAAGACATTTTGATGAGTGAATAAATGAATGAATGAATAAAGGACATTAGGGACCATAGAGGGAGAGGTGAAGCAGGAAGGAAATGATCTAAATACAGTACAGGGGCAGAAGTGGAAGTTTGGAGAAGTTCTCAACAAGAATCCTAGGAAGTTGTCACATATACCCAGGAAGCCTCAACTTTGATTATATTCATGAGTTCAAATAATGATTGCATTGGTCTGTGAAATGCTGTTTTCAAAATTACAACCTTGGAAAAGTGACAAAATCTTGGGTTTGGAGAGAAGATCTAATATATCCTTAGCAACTAGCAGCTCCTGAAAATCAGGACCTGGGATTTTGAAAACTGAATGGAAAGGAACTCGCATGATAAAATATGCTTCTTAGTTCAGGCTGCTGTAACTAAGTACCATAGGCTAGGTGGTTTATAAACAACAGAAATTTATTTCTCGGCCAGGTGCAGTGGCTCATGCCTGTAATCCCAGCACTTTGAGAGGCTAAGGCAGGCGGATCATGAGGTTGAGAGTTCGAGACCAGCCTGACTGCCATGGAGAAACTCCATCTCTACTAAAAATACAAAAAATTAGCCAAGCATGGTTGCACATACCTGTAATCTCAGCTACTCGGGAGGCTGAGGTAGGAGAATCGCTTGAACCTGGGAGGCGGAGGTTGCGGTGAGACAAGATTGTGCCATTGCACTCCAGCCCTGGGCAACAAGAGCGAAACTCCATCTCAAAAAAAAAAAAAAAAATTATTTCTTACAGTTCTGGAGGCTGGAAATCCAAAATCAGGATGCCAGCATGGTGAAGATCTGGTGAGGGCTCTCCTCTGGGTTGCAGACTGCTGACTTCTCATAGTATCCTCACATGGTGGAAAGAGAACAAGCTCTCCCACCTCTTCCTGTCAGGGCACCAATCCCATTCATGAAGGCTCCTCCCTCATGATCTAATTACCTCCCGAAAGCCTAGCTTTCTAATACCCATCACACTGAGGCTTAGAATTTCAACATTATAACTCAGTTAATTATCTCAAATCTAATGTTCGTAAATTTATTCTCACCACCTCTGTCCGTGGGTCATTGAGTTCCCCTGTATGGTGGTGCAGAGGCAGCTGCCAGTGCAGCCATCAGTGGACTTCTCCACTGGGTGCACTCTGGGGGCAAAAGCAGGGATTTGGGGGAAATTGCACCTCCATCACCTGTCCTGGGAGATGAGACTTTCTTTTTTAATCAAAATTGTTCATGGGAAACTATGCACCAGTCAATGGAAACCTGTGTGTTTCCTTGTAGGTGGGCTTTGATAAAGAGCCAAATATTAATAACTCTAGGAGTTGCCTGGAGTTACTAAGAATCATCAGGATCATTAACTACAACTTGATTAAAGAGGAACCTTTTGACAAGTAGGAACTGCAGCTACTTTCTTTGTTTCTCAGTTCCCAAAAACATTTCATGGGTGTTTCTTAACAGGTTCATTATTACTGTTTATTCTATTTTTTAGAAGACAGTGATACTTTGATTTTTGTGTTACTAAGAACTCCTTTAAAAAATATGTTGTCACTCATAGTTGATTTTTGAATTCCTGAGCTTGGACAAAGAACATATGGCCATTCATAAAAAGGCATATCTGGCTACAAATGGGCAGATTTTGGCATAAGGACCTTTACATGGGCCTGACTACAAATACATTCTGCTTCTTGAATAATGACAGGGCTTTAAAGAAATCCCAGTCCCTCTAAATGATGCAGGCAGATAACCTAACAAAATCAAATGGGAAAAAATCAAATGACTGGGCTGAAACAAGTATAATTTGCTCATTTTTCCTGATTAGAATTTTATTTATTAAAGAACTGCTGAAGATAAATAGTCGTGATATTTTGACCTTTTGATAAAGGAAGCAATAAAAAAGAGGACAGGAGGGAAGTGACATTTGATGTCAGTTCCTGGAAGAAGTGCATGTGTAGACCCAGCATAATATTTGCAGGTTCATTGATTATTTTTCAGACCTTTTACAGATTTGCAGTAATAGTACATCATTACACAAAGGGCGCATCATGCATATTTTTTTTATATGTAGCATTTTAGGGGTTGCTCACGAAACTTCACACATTTCTCTTTTAGCTATAGTCTACAATAAACCAAGTAACTTTTTTTCTTTTCCATTTTGAACTGAATGCAAGTAAGCTGGCCAACCGCAAGATGGGACACATTTTTACAAAAGAAGCCAGATGTCACCCAGATTCCACAGAGAAATCTGTGAATCATGGAGGGTTTCTATCAAAAAGAACTATGATTAAGGACACCACCAATTTTATCCTCTCATTTCCATTCTAGTTCTTCTATTAGTTCTAAAATAATTTTGAAAAATGGAGGGAAAGCAAAGAAGAATATTACTAGAACCTTCCAGTACCAATATGCTAGAAAAATATGCTTTAATGTCTTTAGGATGCACGTGTATTTAATAATTGAACTACTGACAATGGTATGGTAACTTACCTTTCTTTCCCCTTCTCAAACTCTCTCTCTCCCAACAGTTTGTGGCTCATCCCAACTGCCAGCAGCAGCTCTTGACAATCTGGTATGAGAACCTCTCAGGCCTAAGGGAGCAGACCATAGCGATCAAGTGTCTCGTTGTGCTGGTCGTGGCCCTGGGCCTTCCATTCCTTGCTATTGGCTACTGGATTGCACCTTGCAGCAGGGTACTCGCTTTCTACATCTATTTCCTCTCTAGTGGTGTACTGTGTCTCTTTGGGATAAAAAAAGAAAAAGCTTCATGCTTAAGACTCTTATCAGTTTTACCCTGAATGTTAATTGACTCAAGAACACAAATTCTCTTTTTTAATTACTGGATCAATTCAAATAAGGGATGAAAAAGGATTCAGTACCAGTGGGATAGATCACATTTGTAGGCATAAAGTACTTAGGCTCTTTTCAGATAAAATCCTCATGGTAGACAGAGAAGGAAAAGGTGCTTGAATGAAGTAGCACTTGTACTGATTTTATTGACAGCTTAATAAGTAGAGTGTCAGCTGGGTTGGCCTGTGAACAGACCAGGGAATGGAGAGCACTACAGCAGTAGTACCAAGAAGCAGTTACACTGGGAACTAGAAGGGCAACCCATTTGGACCTGTCAGAAGAAATCCAAGGTTGAGTGTGTGAAGCACAGTTGAGAACAGTGGTGGTATCCAAAGTCTTCAAGAAAATGCATGTCAGGTTCCCCTAGCCCTGTGTTAATTCAGACAGTTCTTAAAAATGTAGGATTTAGGTTCAGGGATTTTAAGTTTTTTAAGATTGTTTATTGTTTTTGCTTGGATCATTTTGGTTAGTACCTTTATTCTCCTCTCAACTTTCCAATGTAAGATCAATTTAGTTGTGCCCAAGAGATCCCCTAGCAAGATGCAGAAAGGAATACTATTCATGCCAGTTATGGGCACTGCCAGAGAGAAGGAGCTCCGCTGAGATCCTTTAATCCTGTTTTTACATTCTGAAATTTGGTTTTGTTTAAATCAGAGGTAGTTTCAAGGCAAAATGAGTCAAGGGCACTTACAAGTGATCCTGGAAATCTGTCATCTCTCTGGCTCAGCAATCTACCCCAGCAGAGTTCTGCTCTGCAAACACCATATACGTGTGAGAACGTTCATCCATCTCACTTCATCATTGAGTTGCCCATGCACGTGAAGGCAGAACGTTTGTCATTTTGATCGTATTTGATGACTCAGCCAAGTTCTTTTGTTACATGTCATGGAAAATTACTTTAAGATTCTTCAAATACGTAAACACTAAAGATGAAAAACTATAAATAATATGAGAGGGCATGCAATAAAACAAAAATCATATCTTACCCAAATAATTTTCCTTTCTGAAGGAAATGAGTTGGAATGTTCGGGTTTAGAAGTGTTTGTCTCTAGGGGAACTTAATCAGTTAAAACATTCCATCAGGTTTGAAGTAACCATCTTGGAGTCCACTTCTTTTCTCCCTACACTTTTACAAGTACAACTAACAGTGTGGCGTGCTCTGCAGAGAAGGGAAACATGGAAGTTAAGCCATTCCCAGAGCCCATGTTTAGAGCTGCCATATACCACGTATCTTATGACAAAAAGGCAACATAGCAAGAATTTTCCATGGATATCGCATTTTTGAGATTTGCATTCTGCTTTCTTTTCATGTTATTTAAAGTTCTAAGAGATTGACCTTTAGGAGAAACAGGCTTGATAATTCCCAAGAAATTTCTATGTGCTATGGATAAGCTACCCCCAAACGTGCCCTTTTTGCAGCTGTGTAACAAAGTGATATGTAAATGTGTTGTTTATTTTTCTGTGTCTAATATGGAAAATGTGACTTTTGTGTGCATTCACGTTCAATCCCAAAAATACCTGCCATCTCTTTCATCATTTATTGACATCACATTAAGGTTCTAGACCTACAAAAACATTTGTTCGGAGTTACAGTCCTTTAAATGTGAACCTCAGTACTTTATAAGGTCACAGACGGAGTTAAAAAGCAGGGTCTGAGAGTGTAGAAAAGAACATACTTGATGAATCTACCAAACGTACCTAATTCTTAGACTACGGAGGCCCTTGGGACAGGAGGAATTGTTTTTCATTTTCACAGGAACATGGGATTTTTAAGGACATTATATCATAGGGGATTTTAAAGGAGTCACCTTAAAATAATTATAAACTGAACTTTGGAAGTCCTTTTGTACCATTTACATGATTATCCAACTCAGAGATTACTTTCAATTAAGTTAACCTACTTAGAGGTTTTAATTATTGTGTATCTCCCTCTTCTTATTAAGGCAGTAACAGATGCAATATTCATCTTAGTTCTAATATTTTCTGCCTTTTTTTAATAGCATACCAGGTATAACTTGATTTTGGAATATTTAGAAATGAGAACTAAAATTTACTTCTGTAGTAGTAATTTTTTTAATCTTCAAAGGGTTTTTAATGTCTTATATGAGTCTATGAGAACCTCATAACATCTCAGTTACAAAGCAATAAAGAATCACACAATACAAAGTTGAAGTTTCTTTTTCTAGACCCTAAAAATCTGGACTTTGCATATTCTTTTGTGTAAAAATAAAAGCAAGAACCGGTATAGGCCCTGTGATTTCCAGAAGTGCATCTATGAATTCAGTCTACCGTAGGACAAATTGGACAGTTAGAAACAATGAATTTTGAAGACTTATTAAATTATTTCTGAAGGAAGCATCCCCCTTAAAAAGAATATTTTTCATAATGTAGAACTTTTTGGAAACAGAAGCAGAATTTTGAGTGTTCTCCTTTCATCAATTTTTTTTTTAATCCTATATTGTAATCTCCACAAGTGAAAGCCAGATTTTCTGAAGCAAACTTTTCCTCTTTGTTTTGTTGCAGCTGGGGAAAATTCTGCGAAGCCCTTTTATGAAGTTTGTAGCACACGCAGCTTCTTTCATCATCTTCCTGGGCCTGCTTGTGTTCAATGCCTCAGACAGGTTCGAAGGCATCACCACGCTGCCCAATATCACGGTTATTGACTATCCCAAACAGATCTTCAGGGTGAAAACCACCCAGTTTACATGGACTGAAATGCTCATTATGGTCTGGGTTCTTGGTAAGCCTTTTATTTATTCTACCAAAAAGTAATTATAGAAATAATTGCCATTTTCTATTGAAAAAAATGTTATTATGTCTTATATGGTGACAACATCACTATTGCAAGATAAGCTAAATAGCAAACTAATCAAATAATTTTCTAGCTAGGTAATGCTAAAAGGTGTCCCCTAACACTAAATAAAATTTTTTATGTATAACACAATCCTAATTACAAATATACCATGTTTCAGAAATCTAATTTCAATTATTGAACAAGATGTAAGTTTTAAAATGTGACTCACTGTGATCAATTATTTAATTGAAATACTTGTGAAATAACCCAATGACTATCAACTGATGACAAATACTTTCTTTGTTGTTTAGTTCCAGAGATTTTAGGAGAGTTTTCATTTTCAGAATGTTTGTTATTAGGTTGAGTGCAAAAGTAACTGTGGCTTTTACTATTTTTAAAATGACAAAAACTTCAGTTGCTTTTGTGCCAACCTATTTCATCTTACAATAACCCATTTTGAATAGCTGTGTTAAAATAAGAATTTGAAGTTATGTGAGGAAAAGAATTTGTTGTGCTCTCTGCTAAGAAATGGAGACTGGAACCAGGTTGTTCATTTCTGATTAATCCAAAGTCATTTTTGTATCTGTTTTATCCAGTGTGAGTCTTGATGTCTTCTTATTTTCTGAGTTAGTAGGTTAGTTCTTCCTCCCATTCACTCCTGTGGCCTCAGCCTAGGTCAAGTAATTATTTTATACATTTTCTTTTAAGCCATTAACTTTTTAAAAATTCTACAATATTTTCCCTTTATGTAGTCAGGACAATTTGTTAAGTTGTACTATTTTGTCCTCTTGTCCCAGAATGGCATTTTCTGCTTTCAGTTTCTTCAGAATGTCCTAGGGCCTCTCACTTAAGGGTTTCGTCTTTTTCAAATAATGTTGCTCACTTTTTAGCATGACATGGAAATGAGAAGAGGGGATAAGAGTGTGATATGAGTATTATTGGTAAACCGTTCTTCTTGTTAAAAATTTTGGGGACTTATTTCTCCAATAATCACTACAGTTTGATAACTAACCATTGTGATTATATAGAACATATTTTCTTCTCCAAAAGTCTTATAGGACAACTTGAAGAACCTTCCTTGCTTATTTTCTTTCCTTCCTTCTCCTCACCCCGCTCCACTACCTCCTCTACATCAATAGAGACGTTTCTGGTGCCACATGTAGACTGCTTCTCCAAATTCTAGTGTTGTGGGGTGAATTATTTTCTTAGCAGGAGCTTCTTCCATTTAACTCCGCACGGGGCCTCAGTGACCATACAGTCAGTCAGTCAATGCTTTGTGATGCCTAGTACTGTGCTTGATGTGTAGGGTATTTTAGAGATACCTGTGGCTTGGTGGTGGACACAGTAATGGCTTCTCGGCCTAGCCTGTAAAATCTGACCTGCACCTTCTGTATTTGTTGTGACAGGAATGATGTGGTCTGAGTGTAAAGAGCTCTGGCTGGAAGGACCTAGGGAATACATTTTGCAGTTGTGGAATGTGCTGGACTTTGGGATGCTCTCCATCTTCATTGCTGCTTTCACAGCCAGATTCCTAGCTTTCCTTCAGGCAACAAAGGCACAACAGTATGTGGACAGTTATGTCCAAGAGAGCGACCTCAGTGAAGTGACACTCCCACCAGAGATACAGTATTTCACTTACGGTAAGTTATTAGCTTCAGGGTCTCCTTAGGTTTCAGGAAAGGTATTGGAACCACATTTTGGAAGGAAATGCCAATGAGAGTATGTTTAGTATAAGAGATGTATTGAATATTTATGGACAGTGGAGAAATCATGAACTTTGGAACCTACAAAACTGGATTCATTTCAAGGCTCTGACCCCCTTTACTGTGTAAACTTGTTCAAGTCAACTTGCTTCACTGTGCCTCAGTTTTCATAGCTATAAAAAGACAATGTTACAAGGTGGAAGAAAATTACCTTTAAGCCTATAAAATAATTACTATTGGGAGACTGTCTTAATTAGGGAAAAAATAGTTTGATAAACTGCTTGATGTGAAAGATAAGTCCCTGAGAGCAGGAGATAGATAATAAAAGTTGCCAAACTGCTCTACAGGCAAAGTGAACAGTAATTCAGCAGAGGCAGGAAGTAGGTCCTAAAGTGACCATGAGAATGTAAGCTCTGGAGAACCAGCAGAAATGTTGGGGGAGGATGTTGTCCTGCTCACATGTCATGGAATGGGGTTCATGTCAAATATCTCTATATTATGAAGAGCAGTGAGACCTCAGCTGACACCCAGTGTGAAAGAACATTGATGCCTTCCTTCCCCTGTACAAACCAATGGTAAGTAATGTTAGCTTCCCTTCTCTTGAGGCCAAATTGAGGAGCCACAGCTAGCAAATTTGTATATAGTTGTAAAATCTGAAATCTGGAAAAGACTTTAGAAAGTGCTGTCTAATCTTCATCTTACAGGTAGGGGAACTCAGGCACAGAGTTTAACTGTGATCTGGTTGTGAAGAATAATTTTTTTGGGTGTAATTAGGGCACATTGTGATGAGTACAAGTAGCATGTTAACGTTATTGAAGGCTGGACTTCCGCTCCAAAATGTAAGATGTAATTAAGCACCTCCGTTATTCTCAGCAAGCAAAGATTTTTATATACTAAGGAGACTTGTTCAAATGAGCACATGATCACCATTTGTAATTAAAGAATTAATTTTAGATTGCATTTTATATATCTTGACTATTTCATAACCTATTTATTTAAATTTATTCATGTATATTTAGTGGCTGTTGTCTGGAAGGGATGGATTCAGGCTTCGCTATCTTCTATATGTATTGTTTTGCTCAAGTTTTTAACCTTTCTAAGTCTGGTTTCTGCATCTCTAAAAAAGAATAATAATATCAAATCCATAGGATCATTGAAAGCAGTGTTTGACACATATTAAATAGTCAAGAAATGTTAATTTTTTAAACTTTTATTTTATATTCAGAGGGTACATGTGCAGGTTTGTTACCTGAGTATATTGCATGATTCTGAGGTTTGGGGCTAGGAATGGCCTCATTACCCGGATACTGAGCATATACCTAATAGATGTTTTTCAACCCTTTCCTCCTCCCTCTAGTAGTTTCCAGTTTCATTGCTGCTATGTTTATGTCCATGAATACCCACTGTTTAGCTTCCACTTATAAGTGAAAACCTGCAGTATTTGGTTTTCTATTCCTGCATTAATTCACTTAGGATAATGGCCTCCAGCTGCATTCATGTTGCTGCAAAGGACATGATTTTTATTCTTTTTTGTAGTTGCATAGTATTCCATGAAGTATATGTACCACATTTTCTTTATCCAATCCACTATTGATGAGCACCTAGGTTGATTCCGTATCTTAGCTATTGTGAATAGTGTTGCAATGAAGATGCAAGTGCATATGTCTTTTGGTAAAACAATATGTTTTATTTTGGATATATACCCACTAATGGAATCGCTGGGTTGAATGGTAGTTCTATTTTAAGTTCTTTGAGAAATCTTCAAAGTGCTTTCCACAGTGGCTGAACTGATCAATAAATGTTAAGTTTTGTTGTTATTGCAGATGTCTGCAATACATCCATTCTTTTGGGAGTGACTCAGTTTGTACAAAATTAACCACATAATACTTCATTGACCTGACAGGTCTGCTGCAGACTTAATAAGTGACCTTGAAAGGGTTTTTAGGGGTCCTCATTCTGAATCTGTATCCAAAATTCTTTTACTTCAGTGGCATTTTACATTTTTCAGGGACAAGTTATATTGCTGAGATATCATATTGTCAGCACCATGGTGATTCAGTGACATTCTCACTCCTCGAAATATTTTATTTGCATAAACTATTGGATGAACTAATTTTCCCACAAAATATGGGAAAGAAGTTACACTCCAGCTGTGCCTATAGGATGACAAAATAACTGGTCAGTAAATTTAATAACTGAAGGGACAAATCAGTCAAGTCAGTTGTTTTGTCATCCTGGAAACAGTCTGTGTCTAACGAAGTGTTTTAACCTCTTCATGTTTTGTATTTTATTCTGTTTCTGCTCAATGTGAAGTCAGCTTAGTATCTTTATAATAGTGTACCCTCCATTGAAAGTAATATAGAGTTTACATTTCTGGTTGAAGATGAAAATAATCCCTGGACAGTTAATTAAATCTAGAGTAGTTTCAACTGAGATGGTAACCACCTACCTACAAGATAGATCCTATTTAAGGTATTTGCTTTGCATAGTTGACAATGAATAGAAAGCTCCATTTTTAATCTCTTTCTCTCTTTTTTTCTAGCTAGAGATAAATGGCTCCCTTCTGACCCTCAGATTATATCTGAAGGCCTTTATGCCATAGCTGTTGTGCTCAGCTTCTCTCGGATTGCGTACATCCTCCCTGCAAATGAGAGCTTTGGCCCCCTGCAGATCTCTCTTGGAAGGACTGTAAAGGACATATTCAAGTTCATGGTCCTCTTTATTATGGTGTTTTTTGCCTTTATGATTGGCATGTTCATACTTTATTCTTACTACCTTGGGGCTAAAGTAAATGCTGCTTTTACCACGTAAGTAAAACATCTTTTTATAAAGGAAAGAGAAATTCTAACCAATCTACAGAAAGCAAAGGAAAAATTTCTCTGATTGTAATAAAGATGTTTTTAAGCACAGAAAATAATCCGTCAAAAACAGTTAGTGCTTGTGTGTGATTACATTGCTCTGAAGGCTCATCTCTGAGCTTAGTGAGAGTTTGACCACAGAATGGGTCAGAACTTGGAAAAACCCTAGACAAAACTGGCTATATTAAGAAAACAGGATAACAGATTTATAATACTGGGTGTCTCTTGCATTATGTATAACATTAAAATTAGTTTCATCATTTTATAGCCAATACTCTTCTTTCAAAAAGGAAGCATCAGCTTTTATTTTAATATATTCATTGATCAGTACAGGGAGTCGTGTAAGAGGAAATTATAGCTAAACATTTTATAGCCCACTATCATGGTAATACCAGTTTCTTCCTTTGGCCATACTGGTTTCTGCACTGGAGACTCACCTCTTCCATGAAGTCTTCCTTGATCAAGTTTCCTTAGTCATTTTCCCTTTAAGTTCCTTCAGCATGGAGACACCCAGATTGTGAGATCTGTTCTCCCCCGGTGGTGTTTGGTTGCCATGGACATAGGGCCCCTGCTGTGTACTGCAGTTCTTCCAGGTGGGGAGGTCATAAACCCTTCCTGCTCTCCCTTTGTTCCCAATAATGCCACTACTGGAAACAAACTATACACTCAGTAAGTACTCTATAGACCACAGTAGAATATCAAGCCCTTGTAGACATCTCAGTTGTTCTAAAATGAATTTTTTAATAGTTAATATAGAACAGGTCTTGGAGGTGAAAGAGATTTGAAACTCGCTTTATTGTAATGAAGAAAAAAACCTGTTTTGAACCCAGCAGGGAAATGACAAAGAGATCTTGCACACAGTGTGACCCCTGCCCCCATTTTCCTTTTAACTCTATGGTAACTCATTTTATACATTCTATTTTCTTCAGTGTTTTTTCTAGGGATGTGACCATACAATGTAATAGAAAGGACACAGGCTGAAAATCATGCAGACCTGGATTTGAATGCAGTCTCTGCTGTTTTCTAGCTGTGGCTTTTGGTTAAGTTCCTGAACATTTCTCAGTGTCAGTTTCCTTATTTTTAAAATAAGCACAATAAAGTTTAAATAAGGTCGTTGTGACAATTATGTAAGGTGAGTTATATAAAGCCTCTTGCCCACAGTAGGAGCTCAGAACTGCCAGTGTCCTTTCCTTTTTTACTATCCCCCTCTTCCCACACATGCACTCCATATAGATTTGAAGAGAAGCGAGGGGCAGCAAGGTTTGCAAAGGAGCAAGAGGAAGGTGCAGGAGAATTTTGTGACACAGTCAAATAAATGGCAGGAACAAAAAGGTTATGGTTTTTCTTACTCTGCTCTCAGCATCTATGCCATAACATCACACAGCCAAATGTTTTGTAATAGAGAGTAACTATACAGGAATAGAGTTCTATTCAGCCCTCCATCCTCAGGGTGTAGCAAAATTTCTAGAACATAATAGATGCTCTGTTAATATTTGTTTTATGAGTGAATGAATAAACTAGTACTAAAACCTACAAATCTATAAAATTCATTGTTATTTAGGATGTGTTATAACAAACTTAAAACGTACTTTTTCACAAATCTTTCTCTGAGAAAGAAAAAGACTTACTTTTGAAGGTGTAATGGAATTTTATGTGTGTAAATCTTTAATTTAATTATTATTAATTTAGTTCACCAGTGATTACAATTTGGTTCTGTGACAAAACCACCCAAATACATGTTGCCAAATATCATTTAATTAAGGGACAAAAGTAGGTAATTAGTCTGGTGAGGGTCTAAGTGCTATTTGTTGTGGTAGAAGAATCAGGAAGTACATTATATAAATTAAGGGAAAAGAACAGGAGTCTTTCATTCTGTTGCCTCCTCTTCATTTCCAGTTAAGTATTTCTAGGTAGGTAATATATTCCTGTGATAAAAAATTTAAATAGAGAGGCATCTACAGGGAAATGCCTGTCCTTCTCCCTACCCTTGGCACAGTCTCTTACTTCTCCTTAGTTCCCAGAGGCAATGGTTACTTTTGAATATTTTCAGAGATGTTTTTATATAAAAAAGAATATAAGTATTTGTATGCCTTTCTTTTTTATTTAAATGATAGAATATTTCACACTTCCTATATCTTATTTTTTCATTTAGTATATCTTTGATATAATTTTATATAAACACACAAAGCTCGATCTGTCTCATTTTCCCACAGTGGCTGCATAGCATTCCATCATATGGATATACCAGAATTATTTAGCCTGTCCCCTATTGATGGGTATTTAGATTACTTTCATTCTTCCCTACTGCAAATGATGCTGCAAGGAATATGTTTTTACATACTTTAAAAAAATTGGTTATATAATTTTAATCCCAACCCTGTTCTACTACAGAAAACCTGATTTAAATTTCTAAATCACATACAAAATCAGACAGCAAATTCCCCTTTTTGTAGGAGAAAGGAGTGGTTATTGTGACTTGACTTCAGCTTTCTCCTGTGGAGTTCAGAGAATTTTCACTTGATGATAACTTCAGAAAAGCTAGGCATTGGCACCATTTAATCACCAGTTCCTGAAAACCTGAGAGAATAATTTTTCTATGAAATGTCATAACAGAGTGGTTATACTCTTGGAGTATATTATGGTGGCATTTTACACCTGTACAGTAATTAGACCCTAACTTGTTTTTTACTTTTCACTCTTAGATATTGAAAACTGTTAACTTACTTACTTTTTACCTTATTTTTTCAACAGTGTAGAAGAAAGTTTCAAGACTTTATTTTGGTCAATATTTGGGTTGTCTGAAGTGACTTCTGTTGTGCTCAAATATGATCACAAATTCATAGAAAATATTGGATACGTTCTTTATGGAATATACAACGTAACTATGGTGGTCGTTTTACTCAACATGCTAATTGCTATGATTAATAGCTCATATCAAGAAATTGAGGTAAATCTGTTTTCTATCCATAGTGTCTATCCTTGTCATCCTATTCTGATAGTATACATCTGCTTCTGTACCCTATGGCTGAGCTCCAGCTCATGTAACAAAGAGGCTTATATCCACACAGAGCCTGGGCCTTTCCCTGTGTTTTCTACCTGGATAGATAGCTATCCACATTCTGGTGTCTTCTAGGTGCACAGCAGGGTTCCCCATGAATTTATTGCTGCTCTGCCTTCTCTCAGGGTATACTTCAGAAGTTTTGAAATAAGTGGCTAGAAAAAGTATTGGCCCTAAGGAAATTACTCTCTTTTCAATTAGCCAGCCCACCATTCTACCTGGTAGAATGACCAGATGTTTGGCAAACACTAATGGTGTTCTTTATCCAGTCAAAATTTTGAGTATTCTAGAAATCTCTTGATTCTTGGTTTTGGATTGGGCTGGGTTTGGTACCTCTCTTCACTGTTGTATATATGTTTTCTTATGTCCTTCACTTTAGTGTTCAGTGTCTTTTTAGTGCTTTGTGGTTTGTTAACTCCACCAAATCTCTATGTATGTTTTAGAAACTCATAATATATAGTGTCCTCAAAGTAGAAGTTTTGGTCCTAATGGCCTTCTAGGCCGTGTGAACTGAGAGAGGCAGCTTCCTCCTAATACGAACCCCCTTCCCTTCATTTCTCCTATCAGTTAGAGTGGTTATCTCCATCACTGTGGGCAGCACAGAGAATGAAAGGAAATGTAAGACAGGATCAGGCTACTCAGGGGCTTATGTGACATTTGGGGACATATGGTAAACACAGAAATACCAAAAAGCAATTCATCTGAGAATCATTTTTTCCCCTTGCCCTTGAAATATAATATGCTGTGTCTACAACCTGGCTTGGATAGGTATAGGTGAGGAAGGAGGATGGGAAATAGGCAACTATTGTCAAACATGCAGAATTGACTGGGTGGGGGACAGAGGGAGGAATTAATCTTTTTATCCTTCCTTGGCACTCTATTTTTCTTGTCTTTTTGCCTTGTTTTTGGATGGTAGACAGGAAGTTCTGGTTAAATTTCAGTGGGTACAGGTAGAGGCATATGAAAGAGAATGAGAATCTTTTATTTGAAAAATGAGAATATTATGTAGGTCTATAGAATATATGTAGATAAATGTGTATAAGTTACCTATGTCAAAAACATAACTTAGATTCATTGTAAAAAATCTATTAGCATCAGTTACTAGAATATTTAGCTTTTAAAATTAGGTTTTTTCTGTTTTGTGACACAGGATGACAGCGATGTAGAATGGAAGTTTGCTCGTTCAAAACTTTGGTTATCCTATTTTGATGATGGAAAAACATTACCTCCACCCTTCAGTCTAGTTCCTAGTCCAAAATCATTTGTTTATTTCATCATGCGAATCATTAACTTCCCCAAATGCAGAAGGAGAAGGCTTCAGAAGGATATAGAAATGGGAATGGGTAACTCAAAGTCCAGGGTAGGTATCGAAAACTTACCAAGACCTTAAAATAAATGTTCTGTCTCTTTTTTTTCTTGTCTTTTGATGTTTGTTCAATAATTTTTATGTGTGAACTTAGAAGATGTCAAAAGTAACTGTCTAGTCCACAGTCTTTCACAGACTAATACTAAATATTTTCATGATGTTTCAAGAAGTCACTGAGTCAAGGCCCTGTTTTGATCAGAACATCATATAAACTGCCAGATCGTAAACAAACAAAAAAGCCTTTAACTTGTTAAAAGTAACCAGAAAAGTTACTGTTAGAAAACACTTTGTTTTTGTGTGTTCTGTGCTTCTCAACTGTTATTCTGAAGTTACATAGTTTAAACTTCCAGCCTTCCTCTTAGTGTATGTATAGTTCACCACCACCATATTCTCCTTTTTTGTAGAAACTTTTTATTTGGCTAAATAATCTTTTTTCCATTAGTGCCATAAAATAGATACAGGCCCAAGAGCATCCTCAAATAATCATAAGTACTCATTTTATAAATAAGCAAGAAACCCTTGAGTTATCCCAGTTGAGTCATAGTTTAATTTTAACAAAGAAGATAATTTTCATGATGGTACTTTGTTATCATGAACTAACTTTCAGAGATAGAATTGGTATAGATAGAAGGATGTGAGTGAACCTAAATAATAGGGAATGAGGCAGACAGGAACAAAGTTATGAAGTATAACTTTTTCTAAAATTGTGAAAATGGTCTGTAGCTATAACATCCTAAAAGCCCACAAGATATCAATGTTATCTCCATAAAGCATATGCCTTCCTGAGTGAAGGTAGATATTTTTTCTCAGTTGAAACTGGGAGAAAAAGCTAAGATTAGTGCAATGTGATTTATTGCTTTTTAAAATTGTTTTGAATCTTCAAGAATTGCATTCTTTAAGAAAGTGACCTTTTAAATCTTTTTTTGTTTGACCTGGATATGGGCTCTTAAGGCTATTGGGTTACAAGTCAGCAATTGGTTGTGACAGCCCATAATTTAAAATAATACCTCATGTATGCAGTGAGAAGCAGTATAACACAAAGAAGAGAGCTTCGGCATTAGACCTGGATTTGAATTGTGACACTTGTGGCTTATTAGCAAGGAACATGGATAAATCACTTCACAACTCTGAGCCTTAATTGTCCACCAATTGTAGACAATTGTCTAACTCTGTAGAGTTGTTGTGAGGATTACATGAGATCTACAAAGTTCCAGCCTCAACAAATATCAGTGCCCTTCCTCATTCACAGTTTACAAAGTGCTTTGCTGTACATTTGAACCTCATGCAACGCTGTGAGGTAGGTATTATCATTATTCCCATTTTATAGATAAGACAATTGAAGCTATTCAGATAACTTGCTTATGCGAGGTCACATAAACTGAGCAGTGTGGGGTAGGTGAAGAATTCAAGTATTTTAGCATCAGATGCCTAGCTCTCTCTGCGGCACCTGGATGCCTCATGCTCAGCACCTGAGTCCACCCTTGGTTACCGGCCCACTTCCTCTCAGCAAGCTGTACCTTCAGCTGTGAGGTAACTGGTCTCTTAAAGGAGTCGGGCTCTAGTTGTCACCCTGGGCAGCTCCTGCTGCTACTGAAATTGACTTTGCTTTGAGGGGTCTTTGTTTTTCTGGGGATTTATTAACTGAGACTTTATTGCAAAAAAGAAGTCTCTCAAATGTGGGAGCTCACAACCCTTGCACTTCACAGAACATACCTTGAATTTTCTTTTTCTAGGCAACAGGTCTCACTGACTTCATTCCTGATACTATCATAATGTAGAAGGGGAAATACTAAACGTTAGGTTGAGAGGAGCACACACAGTAGGCTTGTGGCTACCTAGACCCCTGTAAAGAAAACACAGCCTGTTCACAGGAACGGGAAGGAAGCGTTGCATTTAGGCTGTCCTCTCCTGCCTGTATGGTACCATTAACAGGAAAGAATAGCCTTTCTCAGAGAAGATGCTGGAAATAGAAAGTTGGACACTGATCTCTCAGGAGGCTTGCTCCTCGACTTTCCACTCTTCCCATATCTGGTTAAAAACTGCCACAATAAATAAATAAATTTTTGATTTTATTTTTAAAATTTTGCATACAGACGTTTACATCTCTTTAATATTACTCATATTCATAGATACTCTTCATGTATTGAATGTAGCAGAAATTTGGAGAAATTATATTTTTCTATTTCTCTTTTTTAGAAGAGAGGAAGGAGCCTCGAGAAATCTTTCCTGCTAACCTAGACAGCTAACCTCAGTCAGCAATCAGATACTGGCCTCCAGTGGTTGACTGGAGAATTAACTTTTTGTTAGCTAAGGTTTTCACCAGGCACAATTGTAAGAGAGCAAAGAAAGGTCCTTTCCTATCAGCGCTACTTCCTTCTCTCTTAGCATCCCACACCTTCCTGAGTTACAATGGTGGGAAGTTAGGTGGTGAGGTGAATCATCTCTTCGGCTAGAGGGCCACATCTTGGAATCACACCTTACAGTGGCAGAGCTTGTCCACAGATAAGAAGACCTGCTGATACACGTGCAGAGTAGGTAGTACCTGTGGGTTCCTCTTGTTTCCTGTTCCTACCCACTCAAAAGCTAAACCTTAAAAAGAAAAAGAGAGAAAAGAAAAGGAAACCAAAATTCTTTAGCCCAATTCTCTCCAAAATTGTGAACCTGACTCAGTATAAGGCCAAGATACTTTGGAAGATGGGTTATTTTGGCTAATATTTTAGGGCTGCAAAATACCAAACGGTGCCATCTGAACCTGCAATGTGTTTCTATTCAAGTCTAGGAGAGGAACTTAGACTCAGGAACAGATCAAACTTCTGTGGAACTTGGCCTTCTAGATGCCTTGAGTACATTTTGATAAAGTATGCAAGGTCCCCAGGAAAAATTATGTTTCTTATGAGCCAATTTTTAACATATAATTTCAATTAAATAGTTCTATTACAGTAGTACATTGTGCCAACATTTTGATAAATGTGAGCATATTACTCACAGTAATTTTAACCTTTGGGAATATATTACATCACTTACAAAGCTCAACTTCCACAAAATGTTTCTTGGGAATGTTGACTCCGGAAATGTTATCAAGGAGAATAAATGGATTATATTTTTTATTCCAAATGAATGTATTCTAATTTACTAGGTTAATTGTATTTTTTCCTAGTTAAACCTCTTCACTCAGTCTAACTCAAGAGTTTTTGAATCACACAGTTTTAACAGCATTCTCAATCAGCCAACACGTTATCAGGTAAGCATTCATTAGACGTATCTCTTGATCTGTATGTGATTCCATATATGTCTGCGTGTGTGTTTGTGTGTGTGTCATGAGTTGAATTATATTCTTGAGATATGCCATGAGGATAGCTCAGAACAAAGAAAATGATTCAACACCTGTGAAATTTTTTTAAAAAATTAAAAATAAAAGAAAATAGTATGTTAGTTGGAGGAGACTTTAGAAATCAGAGTCCAAGTCCTTCATTGTTTTTAACTGAGTTCCTCTCACAATATTGAAAGCAAAGTGTTGCTACAATTACCAAATAATGTATAACTTAAACTGGAGAAAGCAGTAGAAGACAGAGTACGTTAGAATGAATAATTCTCCCACAGCAGAAAAACTTGGTTTTTCTCTATGTTTTTCTTTCAGGTGATCCATTTTTTAAATGGATTGTTTGGCTATACTGTTTCATGAGTACTACTTTAAAATATCTTCTGCATTTTGATACTGGATGTGACATTTGAACACTATTCTCCAACTCAGGGGAAGTTATAACCCTTTGTTTTTCATCTAGTTGATCATTTTGATCATCAAGTCTTTGACTTTCTGATGTGTATAAGTTCACAAAAGTGAAGATCAAGGAATTTATAATATATTGGTGATGTCAATTACTGCATATTGTTCTATTCCTTATCCAATTTTTTTAGAAGCAGGAAGCCACAAAATGACTCAGCACACTAATTGTCAGAGTCTTTTTTTTTTTTAAGAAAATTTTTGTAAATTTTACGTATTTGTTTATTTTTGTTATTGATTTTGTCTAACTTTATTTTTAATTGATAAATAATTGTACATATTCATTGTCTACATAGTGATGTTTTGATACATATATAGGGATCAGATCAGGGTAATTAGCATATCTGTCATCTCAGACATCTATCATTTCTTTGTGTTGGTAACATTCAATATCCTCCTTCTAGCTATATGAAACTGTATGATATTAAAATATCATTGTTAACTATGGTCATGCTATAATAGTGTAGAACAGTGGTCCCCAACCTTTTTGGCACCAGGGACCGGTTTTGTGGAAGACAGTTTTTTCACGGATGGGGTGGGGTGATGGTTTCAGGGTGAAAGTGTTCCACCTCAGATCATCAGGCATTAGATTCTCATAAGGAGTGCGCAACCTAGATCCCTAACATGTGCAGTTCATAATGGGTTCACAATAATAGGAGAATCTAATGCTGCTGCTGATCTGACAGGAGGTGGAGCTCAGGCGGTAATGCTCGCTTGCCAGCCTCTCACCTCCTGCTGTGCAACCTGGTTCCTGACAGACCACGGACAGGTGCCAGTCCTTTGCCTAGGGGTTGGGGATTCCTGGTGTAGAACACTAGAACTTATTCCTCCTATCTAGTGGTAATTTTGTTTCCTTTAACAAATCTCTCCATATCCCCCCCACCCCTACCTTTCCCAGTCTCTAGTATCCTCTGTCCTACATTTTACCTCTATGAGATCAACTTTTTTTAGCTTCTGCATATGAGATAGAACATGCGGTGCTTAACTTTATGTTCTTGGCTATTTCACTTAACATAATGTCCTCCAGTTCTATCCATGTTGCTGCAAATGACAGGATTTCAATCTTTTTTATAGAGTCCATTGTGTATATATACCACATTTTTTATACATTCATCTGTTAGACACCTAGGTTGATTTCATATTTTGAATATTGTGAATAGTGCTGCAATAAAACATGTGGGTGCAGTTGTCTCTTTGATAGGATGATTTCTTTTCCTTTAGATAAATTCCCAGGAGTGGGGTTGCTGGATCATACGGTAGCTCTATTTGTAGTTTTTGGAAAATCCTCCATACTGTTCTACATAGTGGTTGTACTAGTTTACATTCCCACCAATAACATTAGAGTTCTCTTTCTCTGCGTTCTTGCCAGCATTTTTTTTTTTTTTTGTCTTTTTGATTGTAGCCATTCTAACTGGAGTGAGATGATATCTCATTGTGGTTTGGTTAATGATGTTGAGCATTTTTTCATCTATTGTTGACCATTTATATGCATTCTTTTGAGAAATGTCTGTTCAGATTATTTGCCCATTTTTAATTGGATTTTTTTTTTTTTTTTTTTTTTTTTTGCTGTTGAGATTATTGAGTTCCTTGTATATTCTGGATATTAATCCCCTGTTGGATGAGCAATTTGCAAATATTTTCTCCCGTTTCGTAGGTTGTCTTTTCACTGTTGTTGTTTCCTTTGTTGTGCAGAAGTCTTTGGTTTGGTATGATTCCATATGTTTATTTTTGCTTTTGTTACTTGTGCTTTTGAGGTCTTGTTCATAAAGCATTTTCCCAGACCAATATCCGGAAGCATTTCTCCTGTGTTTTTTTCTACTAGTTTTATCATTTCAGGTCTTACATTTAGGTCTTTGATCCATTTTGCACTGATTTTTATACAAGGTGAGAAGTGGGAGTCTAGTCTCATTCTTCTGCATATGGATATCCAGTTTTCCCAGCATCCATTACTGAAGAGACTGTCCTTTTCCCAATGAGTGTTTTTGGCATCTTTGTAAAAACTCAGTTGGTTCTAAATACATGGATTAATTCTGAGTTCTTAATTCTGTTCCATAGTTTATGTGTCTGTTTTTTTTTGTTTTTTTGTTTGTTTGTTTGTTTGTTTGTTTTTTGCCAGTACCATGTGGTTTTGGTTTCTACAGCCTAGTAATATATTTTAAGGTCTGATTGTGTGATACTTCCAGTTTTTTTCTTTTTGCTCAGGATTGCTTTGGCTGTTTGGGGTCTTTCATGATTCCCTACAAATTTTAGGATATTTTTCCTGTTTCTGTGAATAATGTCATTGGTATTTTGATAGGAGTTGCATTGAATCTGTAGATTGCTTTGAGCACTATTGTCATTTTAACAGTAGTAATTCTTCTGATCCATGAGCATGGGGTACATTTCCCTTTGTATCCTCTTCAGTTTCTTTCATCAGTGTTTTGTAGTTTTCCTTGAAGAGGTCTTTCATCTCCTTGGTTAATGAATTCCTGGGTATTGTAAATGGCATTGCCTTTTTTGTTTTCTTTTTCACATAGTTTGTTGTTCGTGTATAGAAATGCGACTGATTTTTGTATGTTAATTTTGTATTCTGCAACTTTACTGAATTTGTTTATTAGTTCTAAAAGTTATTTGGTAGAGTCTGTAAGTTTTTCAATGTATGAGATCATGTTGGCTGCAGACAGGGACAATTTGATTTCCTTCTTTCCAATTTGGATACCCTTTCTTTCTTTCTCTTGCCTAATTGTTCTGGCCAGAATGTCCGGTACTATGTTGAATAAGAGTGGTGATAGTGGGCATCCTTTTCTTGTTACAGTTCTAAAAAAGCTTCCAGCTTTTCCCAGTTCAGGAATATGTTAGCTGTGGGTTTGTTATATGCCTTTATTACATTGAGATTCTTTCTTTCTATACCTAATTTATTAAGTTTTTTTTATCATTAAGGAATACTGAATTTTATGAAAAGCTTTTATCATCTGTTGAGATAATCATACAGTTTTTATCCTTCATTCTGTTGATGTGATGCGTGATGTTTATTGGTTTTTGTATGCCGAAACATCCTTGCATTCCTGGGATAAATTCCACTTATCAAGTGGGATTTTGATGTGATTTTGGATTTGATTTATTCGTCTTTTATTGAGAATTTTTACATCTATGTTCATCAAGGATATTGGCCTGTAGTTTTATTGAGTGCTTATTTTGGTATTGGGGTTATACTGGTCTCATAAAGTGAGTTAAGAAGAATTCCTTCTGCTTTAATTTTTCCAAATAGTTTGAGAATAATTGGTATTAATTCTTCTTTAAAGGTTCAGTGGAATTCAGCAGTGAAACCATTTGGTCCTGGACTTTATTATTATTTTTTTAGAAGATGTTTTATGCACTCATTTAATCTTGTTACCTGTTTTTGGTCTGTTTAGATTTTCTATTTCTTCTTCGTTCAATCTTGTAGATTGAATGTGTCCATGATTTTATCTATTTTCCCAGGTTTTCTAATTTATTGGCATATGGTTATTCATAGTAGTCTCTAGTGATCTTTCATATTTCTGTGCTATTCATTGTGATGTCTCCTTTTTCATTTTCTGATTTTACTTATTTGAGCCTTATCTCTCTGTTTTTAAGTTACTCCAGCTAATGGTTTGCCAATTTTGTTTGTCTTTTAAAAAAAAACCTTTGTTTTGTTGATTTTTTGTATTTAGTCTCAATTTTGTTTATTTCTGCTCTAATCTTTATTATTTCTTCTACCAATTTGGGGTTTGATTTGTTCATGCTTTTCTTTCATGCTTTTTTCAAGCATTTTTTATGCTTTTTTTCCCCTTTATGTGCTTCATTAGATTGCTTATTTGAAATCTTTCTAGTTTTTTGATGAATGTTGGCATTTATTGCTATAAACTTGGCGCTTACTCCTGTTTTTGCTGTGTTGTATGGGTGTTGGTTGTATTTCTATTTTCACTCATTTCAAGGAATATTAAAATTTCATTCTTAATTTTTTCCTTGACCCATTGGTCATTCAGGAATATGTTGCTTAATTTTCATGTATTTGCATAGTTTCAAGTGTGCCTTTTGTTATGATGTCTAATGTTATTCCATTGTAGTCAGATAAAATACTTGATATAATTTTGATTTTATTAAGTTCCTGAGACTTGTTTTATGTCCTAACATATGGTCAATCCTAGAGAATGTACCACGTGCTGATTAAAAGAATATATGTTTTGGGGTTGGGTCTGGTAGCTCACACCTGTAATCCTAACACTTTGGGAGGCCAAGGCAGAGGGATTGCTTAAGCTCAGGAGTTTGAGACCAGCCCGAGCAACATGGTGAGACCCCACCTCTACAAAAGTGAAAAAAATTAGCCAGGCATAGTGGCACATGCCTGTAATCCTAGACACTTGGGAAGCTGAGGTAGGAGGATCTCTTGAGCCCACGAAGTTGAGGCTGCAGTGAGCCATGATTGCACAACTGCACTCCAGCCTAGGGGACAGTGTGAGACACTGTCTCAAAAAAGAAACAAAAAAAAAAAGTGTACTTCCAGCTGTTGGGTAAAATGTTCCATAAATGTATTTTTGGTCCATTGGTCTTGGTGTAGTTTAAACCTGATGGTTTTTTGTTGATTTTCTGTCTAAATGATCTGTCTAATGCTGAGAGTGAGGTTTAAGTCCCCAACTATTATTATATTAGGATGTATTTCTCCCTTTAGACTTAATAATATTTGCTTTATTTATCTGAGTGCTCTGGTATTGTGTGCATATATATTTACAACTGGTATATTCTCTTGCTGAGCCGATCCCCTTATTATTATATAATGCCTTTCTTTGTCTCTTTTTAAAGTTTTACTTTTAATAGTTACAGTGTATTCCATCATATGGTTATACTTATTTAATCATTCTTTTATTGATGGAAATAGAGGATATTGCTAGTATTTAGCTATTACAAGCAATACTATAGTAAATCATTTTGTATATATAACATCTCAATCATGAACAAATACATGGAATTGTCTGGTTAAAATATATTTGAATTTTAATTTTTTAGCTATTATCATACTGATGGAGCTTGTACTAACTTACATTCTTACAATAAATATGTTGAGAGCACCTATTTCCTCCTTAATTTACAAACACTGTGTTACCAAAGGTTTTTATCTTCACCAGATAGGTTAAAATGTGCTGCTTTGCATTTCTTTATCATGAATGAGTTTTACCTTCTTTTTTATGTTTATTGTCATATATACTTGTTACTCCATATATATTTGCTTTTCTTGATGGGCTTTTTGTTATCAATGAAGAGGAATTCTTCATATTTTAACAATATCAGCCTTTGTGTTATGAGTTAAGAATGTTTTTACCAGTTTGTGTCTTTTTAATATTTAAAGTATTTTTTCCCATCCACAACTTTTTTTATTTTTGTATAGTCAACTTTACAAATTGTTGATGGAGTCAGGTTTTGTGTCCATAGGAGATTATTTAATATTTTTAACTCATATTTCTTTAGTTCTTTCACTTCTTTGGACTCTGAAAATACTTGGTTCATATAGAATATATTTTCATTTAACCTGTAGGATGGGAATCCAAATATGTTGTCTTTCCAGATTATTATACAGCTGGGTGTGTTGAATAATCTATCTTTTCTATTGATTTGAAATACCACTTTAATAATTTACTAAATTCCTGTATAAATCTATTTCTAGGCTTTTCATTCTGTTCCACTGATCTGTCTATTCATGCTGTAGAATCCACATTAACATAATTGTTATAGTTTAAGACAAAAATCAAACAAACAAAACACACATACATGTGCATGCTTGCACATGTGTACATATGCATGTGCACACACACATACACATCCTTCAGGGGTTTTGTTTTTTTTTTTTTTTACAGAATTTCCTATTATTTTTCCTTTCTTTCTTTCTTTTTTTTTTTTTTTCTCTTTTCTTTTCTTGAGACAGAGTCTCCCTCTCTTGCCCAGGTTGGAGTGCAGTAGTGCAATCTCGGCTCACTGCAGTCTCCAACTCCTGGATTCAAGCAATTCTGCTGCCTCAGCCTCCCGAGTAGCTGGGACTACTGGTGCCTGCCACCACGCCCAGCTAATTTTGTATTTTTAGTAGAGATGGGGTTTCACCATGTTGACCAGGCTGGTCTTGAACTCCTGACCTCAAGTGATCCACTTGCCTCGGCCTCCCGAAATGCTGGGATTACAGGTATGAGCCACCAGCACCCAACCTCTTCCTTATTTTTCTATTTGAATTTTAAGGTGGGCTTGTCTGCTGGTGTCTTTATTTTGATCGCGTTAAGGCAAATTGAAGTTTTATAAGGTTGTCTTTTCTAAGGATATGATACTTTTCGATTTATTAGGTCTTCTTTAGTGTATTTGGTGACATTTTAAAGTAGTCCCCTTATTGTTTATATTAATTATGATTAATTTGGTGCAGTTCTCACAAAACCACCACATACCAACCTTTAAATGGCTAAAAGAAAATAGAAATTTATTTCTCTCTCATGTTCCTAATGTGGTACCTAACAATGTCAGGGACCCAGGCTTTTTCCATCATATTACTGCATCATGAATGGCTTTCAGTCTAACATTATCTCATGTTCCAAGAAAGCTCCTGGAGCTCTGCCTGTTATTTCTACATTCCAAAATATAGTTAGAAAGTGATAGAGAAGAAAGTTCCTTCCTATAAGAAACTTCTGTAAAGTTGCACAAACCACCTATCTGCAATGGAGCCTGGGAAATAAAGTCCTAATTTCAAGTGGCCACGCGCCAAGTCAAAAAGCTGCGGAAGAGAAATGGTAGTGTCTGCCGAAGTGGACTATACTATATGTCTTGGTGTTTATCTTAATACTTTTAAACATACTTAGGTCTCTGTTAATTGATTGATATGTTTCAAGTTTTATCTTTTGATCCTTCAGCTCTAAACTATGAAGAAAATCAATATGCGTGTTTACACCATTTTCCCCCTTCCTCTCCCAGCTCCTGCTTGTTAAATTATTAGAACTGTGCTTGTTGAAGGAAGAATAGTAATTTTCTTAATCCCTTTAGGTTCAGTACCTGGGGGCTATGAATTAAACTGATAAATGACTGATAAACAGGAGGGGGAAAAAGGATTATTTATGCATGCAGTGCACATACATGTAGAAAAACTCAGTGATGAGCGGCTCAAAGGGGTAGTTAGCATTTGGGGCTTATATACCAACTTAACAAAGGACAAGTAGTTTGTGGAGAAGTGATATGACAAAGGAAAAAGTGTTTGGGTTGCTAAAGGTAGTAAATTGTTGGAAGGTGGGAGAAACTGATAGAAGATACAGGTTATTTTAGTAAGGTTTGCTTGTACAGAACCACCTTGGTGCTGACTTTCTGTCCCCAGTGGTAATGATTGTTTTTCTCCTAATCTGAGAGGGGGAGAGGAGGAAGACCTTCACAAAGGGAAATGTATGTCTTGTTTTTAGGCAGATGGGTTAGGGCAGAGAGCTCTTTCTGTGTTTCCTACTTTTCAGTTGCCTTTGGCTCAAAATAATCCTTATGCCAAAATGTTATATTTTGGGGTGGCATACTCTGATCCACTTCACTACCTTTTCAGGACTATTGCCTACATTTGGTTCAGTTTTCGTCCCACAGTTAAACATAGTCCGTATTCACCAGCAGTCTTTTTTGCCATAATTTTCTATTTATCTCTTTGTTAGCTTAAGTTTGTCTTTTTGTAATTCCTTCAAGAAGAGTTTATGGGAACTATGTTCTCTGAGTGGGTTTATATTCTAAATTAGTTTCCATTTCTATGTATTTATATTGACTACCTGTAATATACTTAGGTGATATTTTTAATGTATGTGTAGACGTTGCTCCAGAGCCTCGTGGAATGGAATGTTGATGTGGAAGAATTTGAGGCCAGACTGATTGTTTTCCTCATATAGTTGACCTGAGGTTTTAGTTTGAATGCCCCAAATATCTTTATCTTTGAAATCCAACAACTCGGTATTGATTGCTCTATAGGTGGATCTGTATCGATTTTTCCTGGCACACACTATGGCCATTGTATTTTTTTTTTTTTTTTAGATGGAGTCTTGCTCTGTCGTCCAGGCTGGAGCGCAGTGGCGTGATCTCAGCTCACTGCAACCTCCACTTCCCAGGTTCAAGTGATTGTCCTGCCTCAGCCTCCCAAGTAGCTGGGACTACAGGTGCCGCCACCATGCCCAGTCAATTTTTGTATTTTTTTAGTAGAGATGGGGTTTCATTGTGTTAGCCAGGATAGTCTCGATCTCCTGACCTTGTGATCCATCTGCCTTAGCCTCCTAAAGTGCTGGGATTACAGGAATGAGCCACCGCACCCGGCCACACTATGGCCTTTCAATATGTACATTTAGTCTTCTTTTAATTTTTGAATAATTTTATTGAAATATCTTGAAATATTTTTTCTGCTCCATTATTTTGGATTTCTTCTTCAAAGACACCAATTTAAAGCCTGCTGAATTCTTCTTGACTGTCTTCCATATCTACCATTTTTTCCCTATTCATTTTGAATTTTTCATCCATTTCTATTTTAGGCTCCTTTTTTCTCAAACTTTATTTTATTTTTTAATTTTATTTTTAATTGACACATTATAATATGCATACTTATGGCATACAGTGTGATATTTCAATACATGTATACATTGTGTAAGGATCAAAGCAGTGCATTTGGCGTGTTCATCGCCTTGTTCATTTATCATTTCTTTGTGGTAAGACCATTCAAAATCCTCTCGTCTAGCTATTTTAAAACATACAATACAATGTTAACTATAGTCCCCCTACTGTGTCCTGTAACACCTTAACTTACTTCTTCTATCCAACTATAACTTTGTACCTGGTGACCAACTTCTCCCCACCTCCCATTCCCCTTGCCCTCTCCAATTTCTGGTAGCCACTATTCTACTCGCTACTTCTATGAGATAAACTGTTTAAGATGGCACGTATGAGTGAGATCATATGATATTTGCCTTTCTGTACCTGGCTTATTTCATTTAACATGATGTCCTCCAGGTCCATCTGTGTTGCCACAAAGACAGAATGTCATTGTGGCTGAATAGAATTCCACTGTGTGTATATATACAACCATACTTTCTTTATCTGTTCATCTGTTGATGGACAGTTAGGTTGATTCCGTATTTTGGCTATTGTGAATAGTGCTGCAGTAAACATGGGAGTGCAGATATCTCTTCACCATACTGATTTCATTTCCTTTGGGTATATACCCAGTAGTGGGATTGCTGGATCATATGGTAGTTCTATTTTTAATTTTTTAAATATCTCTTCAATATACTGATTTCATTTCCTTTGGATATATGCCCAGTAGTGGGCTTTTTGAATCATATGGTAGTTCTATTTTTAATTTTTTAAGGAACTTCCATACTGTTTTCTGTAATGGCTGTACTAATTTACATTCCTATCAATAGTGTATGAGTTCTCTTTCTCCACCTCCATACCAGCATTTGTTATTTTTTTGTCTGTTTGATAATAGGCATCCTAACTAGGGTGAGATGAAATCTTATTGTGGTTTTGATTTGCATTTCTGTGATGATTAGTGATGTTGAACATTTTTTCATATGCCTGTTGTCCATTTGTATGTCTTCTTGTGACAAAGGTCTCTTTAGGTCTTTTGCCCATTTTTAAATTGGATTACTTGTTTTTTGCTGTTGAGTTGTTTTAAGTTTCTTATATATTCTGGATATTAACCCCTTGTCAGTTGCATAGTTTGAAAATATGCTTGATGTAATCCCATTTGCCTATTTTTGCTTTTGTTGCCTGTGTTTTTGAGGTCTTATCCAAAAACTCCGTGCCCAGACCAGGGTCCTGAAGTATTTCCCCTATGTTTTCTTCTAGTAATTTTATCATTTTGAGTCTTACACCTGAGACTTTATTTTGAAATGATTTTTGTATGTGGTGAGAGATAGAGGTCTAGTTTTATCCTTCTGCGTGTGGATGTCCAGTTTTCCCAGCACCATTTGTTGAAGAGACTGTCCTTTCCCCAATGTATGTTCTTGGTGCATTTGTTGAAAATCAGGTAGCTGTAAGTGCTTCCTGGTTCATAGACAACTGTCTTCTCACTCTGTCTCATATGGCAGAAAAGGGACAAGGAAGTTCTATGGGATCTCTTTTATAAGAGCACTAATCCCATTCGTAAGGGTGGAACCTAATCACCACCATCACATCGGGGATTAGGATTTGAACACATGAGTCTGGGGTGGACAAAACATTCAGTTCATAACAAGTGAACAAGTGAGTGATAATAACAATTGTTTGGTTGTTAGAGAATTTTTTTTTTCATGCAGCATGATTATAATAGGTAAGACTTACCTTTAAAACTATTACAGAACTTGGGGGTGGGTGTGGTGGCTCATGCCTGTAATCCCAGCACGCTGGGAGGCCGAGGTGGGTGGATCACCTGAAGTCAAGAGTTTGAGACCAGCCTGCTTAACATGGTGAAACCCTGTTTCTACTAGAAAACAAACAAACAAACAAAAATCAGAACTTGGTCTGCTGAATAGGGATTTTCTTTCAAAGTGATAACTCTTAGAATATACTAATTCTAATGGGGCTATCACAACTCAGAATATTTTTAGAACATCTTTAAATAAATACTTTTATAATTAGTCCATAAGACAAAAAATGTTTCATTTTTTTCTAGTTACTGAACTTAGCTAGTTATTCCTGTTAATAAGACTTAGTGCCATGACTTTGCATTTTTTAAAAAAAAGATCACATCCAACTTCAACAAACATGTAGCCATCACCAATAGGGTCATCACCTTATGTGTTTTATATCCAAATGAGGGGTTTTTTCTCCAAAACAATTTATTTAAAGACAGAGATTCAAATATGCCCCAAGGGGCCACAGCGGAAGAGTTTCAAAAATGTTTTGATCAGGGCCAGACACGGTGGCTCACTTCTACAATCCCAGTGCTTTAGGAGGCTGATATAGGATGGCAGTTTAAGCCCAGAAGTTTGAGGCTGCAATGAGCTATGATCATGTCACTGAACTCCAGCCCTGGTGACACAGCAAGACCCTTTCTCTCAAAAAAAGACAAAAATACCAAAAACGTTTTGATCAATAGTGGTATTTATATTAAAATTAATTATTAATAGCATGTTGAAGTAATTCTTTTATGTGTGTAAAGAACTTTTTTTAACTGGGTGTGATTTTTTTTCTCAAGAACATACTTAGGAGGATGGCTATGATTAAATTCTGCTGATTTTAACGATATTTTATTTGTTATTTATTATAACAATATTTGTGTTTGGTTATTTCAAGTTAAAAGCATGCAGATATGCTATGATATGTTAAGAAATAGGAATTTATTGTGAGACTCCACAGAAGTTGGACTGTGGGTTCTTGAGTTTTATTCTCTCTATTGTCTCTTGTGGGCAGATCTGCTTTCACAGCTGACTTCACTTTGGTAACACCGTTGGTCCAAACAAATACAGTATTGGACAGTCTTTGGCCCAAGTGGTGGACTCTGGTCCAGTCCATGAAGGATATAATTGATGACTTGTTTTTACTGGAAGCACATGACAGTTTTTCTCTAAATGGAGCAAAATGAGATGTTCCTGAACTCCACTCACAGTGAGCTTCCAGGCACATTCAGGACAACCCCTGTTATACATGATGTTAGGTTATACAGATACAAAGATATAGGTCATGGCTTCAAGAATCTCTCCATTGAAGTAGAATGGCAGTGTTGAGGTTAGGAAGAAAGAAAGGAAAGAATAAGTAGACAAATACTCACATAACACTACATACTCTGTGGTATAGTTATGCCTATATATGAAATAGAAATAAATATAGATGCAATGAAATATAAATGGTTTGGGAATAGAGAAAACAAAAATAGCTCAGAGCAGTCTGAACTATGTGAGGTATGCAGGCCCAGAGAACATGAGTATGGGACTTTCAGTCACAGCCCCCTACCTCTACCCATGCCTGAGGACGGTTGTCTAAATTCATTTGTTCCTGACTTGCAGCCTCACCTGTTATCTTCATGTCCCTGGAATTTGTGATGCAAAGAACAATGTATAACCATTCAAAAGCTTATGTTATTTCAAATCCTTGATAAACAACTTAGGAACTGCCTCTTCTTTACATTTAAAAACTCACTAGTACTTGCTGCTAATTGAAGCACATATCCAGGGCAACTTGAATCTGTGCTCCCCAGGTTGCAGTCCTTAAACTTGGCCCAAATAAACTCTCTACTTATATATTTAGTTTGCCTCAGATTTTTTCTTTAGGTCAACAGAACTGGGAAACCTAGAAGAGAGGATATTTTAAAGTCAATCCATAGGTTTGCAGGTCCCTCTTCAAAAAAAAAAAAAAACAACAGAAAAAAGTAACAGGTAAAAGTCAATCAAGTAGAAGGATAAACAAATTTATTCTCTGTTGCCCCAAAGAACAGAACTTGGACTGATAGTTATTTTGGCTTCAATACAAAGGAGTTGTTTTCTAACAGCTATAGTTGTCCAAAAATAGATTAAACCAGCTGTCTGAAAAAATAGCAGGCCCTCAGTCACAGAAGTTTATACAGAAGCTGTGTAATGGTAATCTTTCACAAAGTTTCATGAGTGGTATAAAAACATGAAAAACAATGATTCCTAAGGTCCTTTTCCTGTCTAAAATTTTACTCTATACTTCTGAGTTTTTTTCTATTTGTCTACATCAGTCTTATTACCCTTCATTGACACTTTTTAGATTGTTAAAATTCATAGTACAAAACCTACTGACAGTCAATTTGGCTTCTCTGTAGAATTAAATGAGAGAATGAATGTAAAAGTACCTGATAGAGTGCTTAAGAATTATTAGTTGAATTTGATTCAGTGAAAAATACCAAGTGAGAAGAAAAGCTTTCACTCCTTTTGGGAAGGAAGATATCTAACCACCTCACAGCTACCCAACCACCCACATCTTACTTCTTCTCCCAGTCTTAATGGAGAGTTGAAAAATGAAATTGAGTTTGTTTGCAGGAAGGACTGTTTGAAGTAAGTACCGCCTGGGATCTTTACCTGGTTACTACTGAATTTCTGTTTTGGAACCTCTGTTTAGGATTTCCATACCCTGTACAGAGAAAATCAATAGTCTTTATAGAGTTAGAATATCTTCCTTAAAGAGTGACTCACAGGCTTGTACCAAGAAAGCTGTATAATTTCTGGAGGTTTGTGGAATGTGGAAGTTAATCTGTCGACTTCTATTGTGTTAGTTAGTTAGCAATTTGAGCAAGAGGGAAAAAAGATGAATCTGTTATTGGTAGTTTAATTTTTAGTACTAGCTTTAATTAAAGAATCAGTTGGAAATTTAGTTAAAGGTAGTATTTAAAATGGTACTTTTACTTGTTACATATGAGTTTCATGGTCCTTGCTTATGATACCATCATTAAGATGCATTTATTGAGATTTGCTTTACAGAAGCTTAGATTATAATGAGAGAATAATAGTTATATTATTCAAGGACCTACTATGTAATTTACATGTACTGTCTCTTTTCCAAGACACAGTCTAGCATTTCCATTATGCAGATTAAGATACCAAGGTTCCAGATCTACATGATTTGTTCTTGCAGCTCACAATCTCAACTGTGTTAAAGAAAACCAGAGTTAGACAGTAGCTAAAGTGGTAAAAACAGATTTTATTCAGGAGCTATTGCAATAGGGGGAGAGAGGCCTCAAGAGTCTTTGTTGCCTATTACACAATACTGTCTTGGGTTTACTAGACAAGCTTCCTAATAGAATGGGGATGGCCAATCTTTGTCTCCTTCTCTGAGCTGCAGATCATTTTAGAATCCTCACAAATTATCTTTCCAACACGAACAAAGGGATGGACTATTACCAGGTAGTGTCATATATGGGGAAACTGATTTCTGTCTAACCTCAGGTGCCTTCTTGCCTTGTGCAGAGGCTCAACTTGTCTCAGCACTAATTGTTAAATAGTCATTTCTTTTCCATCAATTTGTATTACTGCCTTTCGAGCTGCTATTAACTGATACACGTAACTTTGTATTTTCGTTTTATAGGAATCTGTCTTCACTGTCCCCTAAATTTAACCAGATCCCTGATTTGTTCACCCATTATAGTGAATTGTTCCGTATCAATACGAAGTTTCACTGGACTGGGGACTGTGTTCACTGTTGTATTCCTAGCACCTAGTTCAGTACCTGCCACGGAACTGGCTTTCAATAAATATTTGCCGAATGAATGAATCAATCCAGGTTAAGATCCATCCAGCTGTGAGTCTGTCTTGGGATCTAGATTCTATAAAATTCAACAGGTTTTATATCTTACAGTGACTGGTAAAATGAGCTTTTCCTTTTCAGTAGCACGGGCCCTCTCAGTTTCTTGTTATTCTTTGCATAACATTTTGAATCTTCCTGGATTCCTCTCTTTTACTTGACCTTGGTGTAATTTCTACTTTCTTAAAATTGAAGTATATATTTTCTACTCTCGCTATGCCTGCATCTTAGTTCAGGTCTTTTTCCCTTTCCTTTGTTATCTTTTATATACAATATTTGTTACATGCATAAGAATATGTATAATGCAAAATAAATTATGAAGCATAATTACATTCACACCTATGAAACCACCACCGACCTGACAATGATAACATTATCCATCCATTGCCTCTACTTATATGCACCTCCCTACCTACTCCTCTGCCTTCACCTAACAGTTAATCCCTATCTTGAAGTTGGGTTTCTCCTCTTCTTGCTTTGATTTTCTTTTCAAATATAATTTATTATATATGTCAATATTCCTAAAAATATATTTTATAGATTTACTTGTTATTGAGCTTCATAAGAATAGCTTCATACTTTGCGGTCTTCTGCAACTGGAATTTTTCATTCAACATTATGCTTCTAAGATTCATCCACACTATTGTGTGTGGCTATGGTGCATTAATTTCATTAATGAACACAATAACATTACATTATAACATACTACAATTTGTCTATTCTTGTTAATATTTGTTTAGATTGTTTCTAGTGTTTTGCAATTTCAGACAGAGTTACTACAAACATTGTTGTATGTCTCTTGGTTCATACCTGCAAAGTTTCTCTAGACCTTATACTGAGAAGTGGACTTTCTAGGTGAAAGGGCATGCAAATGTTCAACTTTAAAAGATAATACCACCTGGCTGCAGTGGCTCATGCCTATAGCTCCAGCTGCTTGAGAGGCTGAGGCAGGAGGACAGCGTTGAGCCCAGGAGTTTGAGGCAAGCCTGTACAGTATAGTGAGACCACCTCTAAAATTTTCTTAATATAAATCAATTTAAAAACTAAAAAGATAATACTAAATTGTCAACAAAGTTGTCTACAGTCTTGCCAGTAAAATATAAAAGTCCCCATTGATTCATCTCCTTTCCAACACTTGGCATGACCAGATTCATTAATCATTCTCTTTATTAGATGTAAAATTGTGTCTCCTTTTAGTCATAATTTGTATTTCCCTGCAACAGAGTTTGAAATTGTTTCTTAAGCTTGTTGACCCTTCACATTTCCATTTCTGTGAAACATTCGTTTGTCTTTTGCCCATTTTAAAATTGGGTTATTTGAGTTTTTCTTATTGAATTAAAGTTCTTCATGTATTTGGATCCAAATTATTTTTACTTACAAGTATTACCAATATTTTCTCCCAGTCTGTGACTTATCTTTTCACTTTCTTTATGGTATCTCTATAAACAGAAATTTTAAATTGTAATGAAGTTGCATTTATCAGTCTTTTCTATTGTAATCAGAAGTTTTAATCTTGTTTTTTTTAAAATCCAGGCCTACCCTAAATTTATAAATATACTGTCTTATATAATATTTTAAGGATTCAGAAGCTTTATCTTTCACATTTAAGATGCACATGGTATTAATTTTTGTATTCATGGTATGAAATAGGGCTCCAATTTATTTTTTTCCATAAGGATAAACAGTTATCCTAGAAGAGCATTTATTTAGACTGAAAATAGTCACTATATATAGATATTAGAGAAAAGCATGCAATGTAACAAAATATATGGCATTTAGAAAATGTAAAATATAATACAGTAATTAGTATATATACAAAATTTGAAGAAAAGATATTGGAAGGACATACACCAAAATGACAACAGTGATTATCATTGGATGGTGAGGTTGCTAATGATTTCATTATTTAGTTGCTCTTCTCTGTATTTTACAAATTCTCTATCGAGAGCATACATTAATGTATTTTTCTAAATACTGGGAAATAAGGTAGTGTCTATGAGTGATAATGTAGCATTAATGTAACTCAAAAAGAAACTGTCAGTTGAAAGAGAAGCCGTGAATTCAAATCTTCAAGCTTAACTTCTTTTTGAAAGCTTCTTCCATTTCTGAGGCAAAAAAAAGTATTGGTGGATTATGCAATAAGTCTCAGTAGAAGGCGTTAAGAGAGTTAAGTTCTGAAACCTGCATAATTTTTCTATACATAGTTATAAAATATTTTTCTCCCAAGTTGTTTGCTTTACAGGTATGTAAGCCTCTTTGGAAAATAAGATTCGGGGCACTTATGTATATCAGTGGAGGTCTAATCATTTACTTTTGCCCAACAGCAGATAATGAAAAGACTTATAAAGCGGTATGTTTTGAAAGCACAAGTAGACAAAGAAAATGATGAAGTTAATGAAGGTAAGCATCTCCAACTTGAGAAACATCCTTTTATAACTAACTTAATGAACCTAGAAAACTTCATATTGAGGCATACTTTAAAAATCCAATCCCAGGTTATAGTTTGGATGCCTCTCAGATGGGAGAAGGATCTTATGTTACATTTTTAAAACTTCATCTTTTAAAATAAACAGTTATTTAAAATATTGATCAGAGGCAATTTATCTCTACTCATAGTGCCCTAACTGATTCTTAGAATGTAAAGACTGACATCTTTCTAGCAGTTTTTTAATCCCTCTGACATAAAGTAGTCAGTAGTATTGGTTACATTTTCAGTGAGTTCACATTAGTGTTAACATTTTTCCAGTTAAGCAGATAAAAGAACAGTGACTCAAACAGAATTCATGTGCTCAGGAAAACCTCTATTTTGTTGTTCAGAAACACATTTTTAACCTGTTTTTCTTGTCTGGTGCTTCTCTTTTGAATTTCACTTTCCCCCCTGCCTCCTTACTTTAAGCAAGCTTATTTTTTTAAGGCATATTTGAGGCAGGGCATCAGTGTGGACTATAAAAATTTTTTACAAAAGTCTAGGAGATAGAGCTAAACACAGGCCCAGAGTTGGAAAGAAATCAACCAGAGAGAAATAAGTTGCCCTAAAAATGCAAACTGTACCTTCCAACATCAATGAGATGCCACTAAATCTATCTACATTGATAAAAGAAGAAAGGGCTAAACTTCATAATATTATAGTTCATGGACTTTGAAGCCGTTACTTGATTAATACAAGGAATCCCTTTTAAATTGAAATCAATCTAATAGTATATGTATGTAGAAAAG
The DNA here is from genome assembly GCF_000951045.1 of Mandrillus leucophaeus. Classification (NCBI taxonomy): domain Eukaryota; kingdom Metazoa; phylum Chordata; class Mammalia; order Primates; family Cercopithecidae; genus Mandrillus; species Mandrillus leucophaeus. The sequence goes on along the minus strand of NW_012101642.1, from coordinate 49,199 downwards.
AAACCTGTGAATTTATAATTGATAACTAGCAAAAATCTAATCATGGTGACCTAATCAAACTGTCTCAGGAGAAAGGATTGGAATGAGGTGGTAGTTTAGAAAGCAGAAGTCTGATCAGTTGTACCATAACCTCCATGGGGGTGGGGAGGGAGGAACAAAGTGGAAGAATTGTATGGCCAAAACAGCATAAAAAACAAGAAGCATTTCCCAAGCCCTTGCACAAAGGAGGAAAATCAATGGGAATTTGGAGTTTTGAACAAAGTTCTTACTGAGAAAGTGTGTCATATAACCTCCTTATTTAATTAATGAGGAAATTAAAATCTGAAGAGTTTGAGTAACTTGTGTTTCCTGAATTGGCAGAGTAAATATTTAATACAACACATAGGTTGTAGTCTCCCCATGAGTGGGGAACAAGGAAGAAAGGATAGTAGAAGGTGAAATGGGGCAGGGGGTCCTCTATGATACTGAATGGTGTGAGAATCCACTCCTTCCACCGAAGTCTGCCTCATGATTTCAAATAAGATCAGTTTATTCCTTTTATATTGCCATATGCCAAAGGAAGCACTTTTTTTTTTTTTTTTTGCCACAAAAGGCTCCTTAAATGTTCTGTATTTCTGAGAGTTAGAATTTTTTTCAAATAAAAAGGCTCTGATGTTTATGTAATAGAAGAATATTGAAATTATACTTTAAAGCATATTAAAGATACGAGGAAATATCATCAAAGGTGTGTTTCAAATGCCATTTTATTATAAAAAGCTAAGTCAATGGTTTGAAGAATCATTTCTTAGATTCAAGGTAAATTCTTGCTCCAACATTCACTTTGAAAGTCAGTGATTTATCTACATTACAGTCACTTGCAAGAGAATCCAGTGTTTCTTTTCTTTTTTAACCAAATACTGCCTCTCCTTGAAGAGAATCCAGTTTCTAATTGCAATACACGTATGCTCTAAATATTGCCAAACTGAACTATGGGAACAATTTATTTTTATAGCCCAAACTTTTCTATTCTCTTCAAGAATATATTGCCAGTGGTATCATATCTAAACTCCTCAATTGCGCTGTTGCTTGTTACTTCCTTATACATTAATCCTTTATGCTGGACAAACTAATGTCTTCATGTCCATTGCCATTACCTTCCCTAGTAAACACTCTCTACTCTTTTTTCTTTCTTTCCCTTACTTCATATTTGCCTTAAAATTATTTGCCTGTCAGACAGATTGATTCATTTTTAGTAAAATTTAGTTTTTCTAGGATTCCCTTTGATCCTAGCAATGGGAAATGTTTGATGCAGGTGTCAATCTTTACACTTGAAAGAAACAAAGGGACTCCCTTGTAGTCAGAAAGGAGATATCCTGGCTATAGATTAGTTTACAGAGAATCACCTTATGTTAAAAGGTGGGTGAACAAAAGGACAATACTTTAAGCTGAGTGTTACTCTTAAAAAATATAGCTGGACTATTTTTATAGCTTTTTTCAAAGGTCAGTATACCTTTAAAGACAGATGTTTCTTAAATATTTTAAAGAAAAAACTTTGAAGTAGCTACTTTGGAGACCTTATGAAGCAAATACATTGATATTGTAAGAATTTCACTCTTTGTTCTTTTCTACATGCAAAGAGCAACTTACCAATAATTTTTTAATATCAATACTATAGGTGAATTAAAAGAAATCAAGCAAGATATCTCCAGCCTTCGTTATGAACTTTTGGAAGACAAGAGCCAAGCAACTGAGGAATTAGCCATTCTAATTCATAAACTTAGTGAGAAACTGAATCCCAGCATGCTGAGATGCGAATGATGCGGCAACCTGGATTTGGCTTTGACTGTAGCACAAATGTGGGCAATAATATTTCTAAGTATGAAATACTTGAAAAACTATGATGTACATTTTTAGTATTAACTACCTTTATCATGTGAATCTTTAAAAGTTAGCTCGTAATGGTTTTATTGTTTTATCACATGAAAATGCATTTTATTTGTCTGCCTTGACATTACAATGACATACCATTGTGTTGAAAAGCCCAATATTACTATATTATTGAAATTTTTATTCATTTTAAACTCCACATCTTTGCACTACCTGTTTGCCTCCAAGAGACTATCAGTTTCTTGGGGACAGGGACCATGTCTTATTCATCTTTGTGTCTCCAGCATCTAGTACAGTGCCTGGTACATAGTAGGTGCTCAATAAATGTTGAAACCAACTGAACTGAACTGCCAACAAAATAAAAATAAAAAGTCCTCACTATGTAGCATACCTTCCCTTGTCCAAGTTCTGAGTTCTGAAGAGATCTTTTTTTTTTTTAAATAGAAACTGAAGAAATTTTACAACCAGCTATGACTTGGTAAGACATTCTTAGAATTTTAGGTGTCACTGATAATCCTAGAACCATTGAGCCCCGAGGGAAGAGTTTAACAACAAAATCGGTTAATGGAAAATATAATTACATTAAATATTTAAGTTTCATATAATTATTTAAAACAACACATTAAAGATTTTTCTAAAATACAGACTGCTTGCTTTCTATCTTAGACTTACATTTGTCATTTTTCAGTAATGTAATTTTCTTTTAAGTTGGAGGTTATGCAGGATTGTCATTTTGTTATAACGGTCTATTTTCTGCCTCTGCTGCTTTAATGCTAAATGAGATATCAACAGCTGACTTTGTATCTCATCCGTGAGCTCCCTTCTGAGTTTTGGAGGGTCTGCTCATGGGAAGAAATAGGAAAGAGCAATGACTATGGGCGTACCTGGAAAGACATGGCCAAGCATCCCCAGGTGTGTTTCAGTTCCCTTTGAGGCATTTCCTGCCATCATTACTTACAACGATTGACATCTTTTTTTCTCATCAAAGGATTCCAATTCCACTTTCTATATAAAATAGATTGTGATGTATCTACGTATGCCTTATTACATAACTGAGCTGAATGCTGGTAATATCCGCAATGCCTCTTGGGAAAAGGCATACAGACCAGTAAGTTCCCCGGTCGCTTCAGAGACCATAAAACATTCAAAGCATTTTTTAACCAGCTAGGTTTAAATCTCTCATAGAGTTATGTTTAGCATCCTGAGTCCCTTCAGTCAGTTGCTGTCAAGTCTTATAGGAATACGAATTGTGATCATAGCTCAAAGAGTTTCAGAGGTCCTTAAAACCAACTAAATACATGCTACTTTAAAATCATTGCTGTCACACAGAAAAGCTTTCTAGATGTGAAGACAGAAATAAGTGTTAAATGGAACTACATAAAGCTCTTTAAAGTTACTTCTTAATTTCTACTTTTTGAGAGTTAAATTAAGAAAGGAACTTTATACATTTTTTGCTACCATTGTAGAACATTAACTTTTGTGCGATGCTAAGAGTATTTGTCTTAAACATTTTTAAGACTTCATGTTGTGTCTCAGAACTGAATAAAATATTGAATTTTTCCATTGTTATATGTTACCATATGTTATATTAAGATAGTAAAGATACAAAGTTTCTATAATAGATATTTCTGATAGTTTTATAGTATGGTCCAGATTCCAAGTGTGAAAAGTTTTTGCTTATAGCTATGGAACTGAATATTTTGTAATTTTCTTCCTTGGGGTTGGAAAAAATGCTGAATGAAAAAGTGGCAGATTCAGCTGGGGACATTCAGCCTATGATCCTTGGAATCTGAAGATCAGAGAAGTATGAAGATAAGCCTCATGGTATCCACACGATGTGAATTAAAAAAAAAACTGACTTTTTTTTTTTTTTGCGTCCATGCCCCTCACAACTGTGGAGCTCTTAACAGGCATTTTTTCTTTATTTACTATGTATAAACTGGTATAGTTTTAATAGTTCATCTTTTTCCTTATCATTTCAAGGTGGTGTTTCAGAAGAAGGTGTGATGACAAAGTGTAGTGTGTGTGATTGATGTTTTTGATGCCCTGCCCAGATGCCCTCTACTGGGCCAGTGCACCTGTCTCCCATATTCTCCTGTCCAGTTCCTAGCTAATCACTTCCCCTGGAGAATTGCCCTCAGCTAAAAAGAAGCAGTTTTACCCTGGATGTGATGCCTCCAGCTTCCCATGGCCAGTGACTGATGGGTGGGGGCACAAAGGGCCGGCCCCTTGTCTCAAGGTGGGGCCAACTATTTGGTGCAGTTCATGCTCCAGAGCTCCTGAAAGGATTAGGCTGATGCCAGACTCAAGTTGAGATGAAATCTTGGTTTAGCTTCTTCCTCTGCCTTTTCAAGTTTCCTTCCCTCCCTTTCTCCAGAGAGCATCCCCTTAATGAGTCATCACATCCAAATCTTGTTAGGTTTTGCTTTTAGGGAACTCACACTAAGACAGAAGGTATTAATGTGGTAGCCTATGGTTGAAATGAGGATTAGTCTAGGGGATTGCTGTCAGAATTAGTCCTTCACTTGAGGATAAAGATAGCTCTGGGTCAGCAAGTCCTTTCCCTACTCACTTTTAACAGATATCTTTGGGAAAACAAAGCTCAAAGTTGTTGGGGCAATTCAGAGAAGGGAGCGTTTAAACAGGACCAAAAACAACTTTCTAGAAAAAAAAAACATTAATTAAAGGATTGTCAAAACCCCAGGACTCTTCTTTCCTTGGGACATCTCTCATTTTTTTACCTCTTTGCTATTCTTATTTTTTTCTCAGTTACAGATAAAATAAAGAAAAGAAAGCAACAGTCAAACTGCTTCTTAGACGTACTGTTTGAAAAGTTTGGTACTTTGTAAGTTCCTGCTATATTGAATTTACAGAGCACCTGTGACTTTATGGAAGTCACAATCTGTTCAAAAGTTTGGGTTCTTAGACTTGAAATAATGAGAAAACTTTCAAAAATGGTACACAATATCTTCAAAGAGTTTATGCACAATAAAAACTTTAAAATGATATGTTGTGATTATTAAAAGCAAATTTGATGCAATTTAGGATAACTATCTTACCCAATATGTCAGTATATTTATATTTCAAATGTGCAAGCCAAATGAAAGCAGCTTTTGTAAATGGGATGATAAATTGTCTTATGGACAATATCTAAAGAGAACTGAAGCCACACTAATGACTGTGGTGTGGGACAACCCATTTAACTTCTCTGGTCTTCATAAATAGTTCAGGCAAACAGGGTTATGCTACATCAAGGGTTTCTAGTCCCTGGAGCTCATAGAGGTGTTTCAGCAGGTTAATATCATCCAAGGTGGTAATCTTTCTTTCTGTGTCTTTTTAAATTTTTTAAATAAACTTTTTAAAATATATTTTTAGAAATGGGTCTCCCTATGTTATCCAGGCCAGTCTTGAACTTTTGGCTTCAAGCGATCCTCCTGCCTCAGCCTCCCAAAATCAGGCTGGGCACTGTGGTGCACACCTGTAATCCCAGCACTTTGGGAGGTTGAAGCAGGTCGATGGCTTCAGTTCAGGAGTTTGAGACCAGAAGGGCAACATGGTGAAACTGTCTCTACAAAAAATACAAAAAAATTAGCCGGGCATGGTGACGTGTGTCTGTGGTTCCAGCTACTCAGGAGGCTGGGGTAAGAGGATAACTTGAGCCCGGGAAGTTGAGGCTGCAGTGAGCTGTGTTCACGCTACTGCACTCCAGCCTGGGTGACAAAGTGAACCCCTCACCGAAAAAAAAAAAAAAAACAAAACCTAAAATGGGTATCTGTAACTTTGTTCAGTTTAAAAAAGAGTTTGAAAATTTCTAAATTTATACCATGTGTTAGGGGAAACTAATGTTTTTACTCATGACTCAGTCATTCTGCTGACCACTACTAGCGTGTTGATGGTTTTAACTTTAATGCAGTTTAAATTGCTTTTATTTTTAGCCATAAGTTGTTTAACTTATAATGATTGCTTTAGCACCATAACATAAGGTTATAAATTACTAAGGTGCATGGTAATTCTGCAAATTTGTCTCCAAAGTGGTCTTTGTCACATCTGAGAGGCAATCATCTTCTGTTGAGTTTTATAAAGACCACCAAGATGTCTATGATACCTTAAAACATCTTTAAAAAGAGGACACACAGTGGTAATTTAACTTGACATTTTCTTTATTGTGAATAAAAATTCCTCACCCTGCTAATTAATTAGTTGAGGAATACTTAAAATTAGTAGTTTGAAATCTTTACTAATCATTTAGAAACAAAACATAGTATGTACTTTAAAAATAATAAATTGCATTTTTAAATGCAAAATCAAAGAACTCCAAATATCATATTATGCAAACTTTTTGTTTTGTTTTGATGCTATATCATAGCCTCATTTCACTGTTTTAAAATAAATTTGAGCTTCAAAACAAACTCTTGCTTTCCTTCTACACAATTAATTAAACAGTGGACATCACTTGTTAAATGGAAAATAAGCACTGCCGGCATTGTCTGTTTTTGTTTTTGTTTTTGTTTTGCCTATTTATTAGAATCATAGTATTTCTTAATTATTTGTATGAACTATTTTTTAAGATATTAACTCTTTTCTCCTATATTTTTGTTTTCATTTAAACATTGTTGTGACATATTGAAATGTTTATCTTTACTTTTCATTTTTTTTTAAGTTAGTTTTTTGTTTGTTTGTTTGTTTTTTAGAGATGGGGCCTTGCTATTTTGCCCAGGCTAGATTGCTGCGCTCAAGTAATCTTCTTGAGCCTCAGCCTTCAAATAGCTGAGACTACAGGCATGTACCACCATATCGGCTTTTTTCCTTTGTGGTTTCTTCTATTCCTTTTGAGATCAGTTTCCGTCTGTTATGGGCTGAATTGTGTCCCCTCAAAACACGTGTTAAAGTCCTCGCCTTCAGTATCTCGGACTATAACTATAGTTGGAGATAGGGTCGTTAAAGAGGTGATTAATTTAAAATGAGATAATCTCAGTGGGCCCTAATTCAGTACGAGTGGTGTCCTTCTAAAAAGACAAGATAAGACACAAACAGACATAGAGGAAGGACCATGTGAAGACACGGGGAGAAGACAGCGATCTACAAGCCAAGAAGAGAGGCCTCTGAAGATTGGTTTGGTTCCCTGCTGACACCTTGATCTATGACTTCTAGACTTCAGGACTGTGAGAAAATAAATTTCTGTGTTGAAAAGCCTCCCAGTGTGTAGTACTTTGCTATGTCAGCCCTAGCAAACTAATAATATATCCTCCAACCTCCAAAATTCTGTAAAATGCTATACAATTCTATTTTCTTCTCTCTCTTCTGTGGCTTTATTTTTCAGTTGACTTCTAAGATTTATCTGTATTTTTTTTCTTGAATCTAAATTGATGTATATTTCCCCCAAATTGCTGAAGAGCTAACCCATCTTCATATATTGTCTATTTTAATGTGGAATGATTTTAGCCTCAGAGAAATAATTGTCTGGAACAAAGGGAAAACTTTTTCAGATATTGCTGCAGTAAATAACTTCTCTTCTTAAGAAGCACCTCTTCTCAGGGATTTAATTCTTTTTGTTTCACAATTATTTGTGAACTCTTTCCTGGAAAGCCACAGTGGCTCATGTCTGTAATCCCAGAACTTTGGGAGGCTGAGGTGGGCGATCACTCGAGCCCAGGAGTTCAATACCAGCCTGGGCAACATGGCAAAACTCCCATCTCTACAAAAAAAAAAAAAAAAAAATAGAAGAAAAAGAAAAACCACAAAAATCAGGAAAGTAGCTGTATCTGAACTCATCTGTACTTCCCTAGGCAGAGCTCTATGCGCATTAAGGAAGGACTGATGAAAGTGAGTCAAAGAATGTCAGCTCTTAAATCGTGGGTCACTATGGGTCAGTAGTAGTCTGTGGGGCCCTGAGGGGCAGGGTTGGTTCCTGAGGCCTTTTCACAGCTGTCTGCAATTTTGAAACTATTTTCATAATACTAAGATGTGATTTGCCATTTCACTCTGCTGACATTTGGAATGATGGTACCAAAACAATGGTGGTTAATACTGCTAGTGCTTAAGCATAAATCAAAATAGTGGCTCCAAACCGTACTAGTAGACACCATATTCTACATGCCATGCCCTGATAGGAAACAAAAACCATTTCATATAAAAATGTCCTTTACGAAGCAGCAACATTGTTAATATTATCTTTTTACCTTTTTTCTTTCTTCTGATTCAGCCCTCATTTATTACATCTTAACTCTTGAATATGTCTTTTTAAATGTTGTATGTGATGACATAAGAAGTATGTATAAAATCCTTCTACTGAATACTGAAGTACATTAGCTGGCTCAAGGAAAAGCACTTGTGGGATTGAGCTGCTAGCTGAACTTGCTGCTTTTTTCATGGGACACTATTTTTATTTGAAGGAATTACTGACAAATTATGATTATTCAGACTTAGATATTTGGCATTTACTTTCTTGTGAATTCAAGAAGGGAACCTATCAGTTCAAGGAAAACAATCGACATTTGTTGCCAATGTGTAAATTTCAAACTTTCAAGCACAAATTTGAATTTTGGAAAATATGTATTCGCCATTCTAAGTTTGACAGATCTCCCATACTCGGGACTTCACTGATGAGATCCATGGTGGTACTAACAGATGGGATTTTTTGATGTTATGTAACGAAGTCACATTTCACATTGCAACTAACCTTTCAAAAAACTACCACTTGTTGAGTTTGGACGAAATTTTCTTCATACACATGAACAAAAACAACATATAACAATAGATTGAATGCAGTAGCAGATTTGAAGCTCCTCCTGTCTACTATTAAAATGGACAGAAAATAGATTTGCACACAGTACCAGTTATTTCATTTTATTTTTTGATTTTGGAAAATATTTTTAATTAAGATATTCGTCATAGGTTTTTAAAAAACACTAATTGCTTTCAGTTCTAATGTCTACTATGGTTAAAATCAATAGGTAAACTCATATAAACAAATGGTCTTCATACTTTCCAAAGCAATCTACAGATTCAGTATAATTGCCATCAAAATATCCTTACTATTTTTCACAGAACTAAAAAAAAAGTTCTAAAATTCATATGGAATCAAAAAAGCGCCTGAATAGCCAAAGTAATAGTAAGCAAAAAGAACAAATCTGGAGGCATCACGTTATCAGACTTCAAATTATCCTGCAAGGCTAGTTACCAAAACAGCATGGTACTGGTAAAAAAAAAAAAAAAAAAGAAAAAGAGACACATAGGCCAATGGAACAGATAGAGAACCCAGAAATAAAGCCAAGTACTTACAGTCAACTGATCTTCGACAAAGCATACAAAAACGTAAATTGGGAGAAGGGCACCCTATTCAATAAATGGTGCTGGGAAAACTGGTTTAGCCACATGTAGAAGAATGAAACTGGCCTCCCATCTCTCACCTTATACAAAAATCAACTCAAGATGAATCAAAGACTTAAATCTAAGACCTGAAACCACAAAAATTTTAGAAGATAACATTGGGAAAACTCTTTTGGACATTAGCCAAATGCAACAAAAACAAAAATAAATAAATGGGACCTATTTAAACTAAAAAGCTTCTGCACAGCGAAAGAAATAATCACTAAACAGTCCATAGAGTAAAATAAAATATTTTCAAACTGTGCATCTGATAAAGGACTTGTATCTAGAATCTATAAGGAACTCAAATCAGTTAGAAAAAACCAATCCCATCAAAAAGTGGGCAAAGGACATTTTTCAAAAGAAGATATACAAATAGCCAACAAACATGAAAAAATGCTCAACATCACTAAATCACCAGGGAAATGCAAATTAAAACCACAGTGAGATACCACCTTACTCCTGCAAGAATGGCCATGAGGCGGGCAGATCACGAGGTCAGGAGTTTGAGACCAACCAGGCCAACATGGCAAAACCCTGTCTCTACTGAAAATACAAAAATTAGCCAGGTGTGGTGGCGGGCACCTGTAATCCCAGCTACTCGGGAGGCTGAGGCAGGAGAATCATTTAAACCCGGGAGCCAGAAGTTGCAGTGATCCTAGATAGTGCTGTTGCACTCCAGCCTGGGGGACAAGAGCAAGACTCTGTCTAAAAAAAATAAATAAATAATAATAATAATAAAAAAATTAGAAAACAGTAGATGTTGGCGTGGATATGGTGAAAACGGAACACTTTTGCACTGCTTGGGGGATGTAAATTAATACCACCACTATGGAAAACAGTATAAAGCTTCCATAAATAAATAAAGGTGGAGCTACCATACAATCCAGCAATCTCACTACTGGGTATCTACCCAAAGGAAAAAGACACATATACATGCATGTTTGTAGCAGCATAATTCGCAATTGCAAAGATATGGAACCAACCTAAGTGTCCATTGACTAATGAGTGGATTCAAAAAATGTAGTATATATATATATACACCATTGAATACTACTCAGCCATAAAAAGGAACGAAATAATATCTTTTGGCAGCAACTTGGATGGAGCTGGAGGCCATTATTCTAAGTGAAGTAATTTAGGAATAGAAAACCAAATACTGCATGTTCTCACGTATAAGTGGGATTAAGTTACGAGGAGGCAAAGACATACAGAGTGATGTAATGGATTCTGGGGACTCCAGGTGGGGAGGAGATTGGGAGCGGGGTGAGGGATAAAAGACTACATATTGGGTACAGTGTACACTGGTGGGTGACGGGTACACTAAAATCTCGGAATTCGCCACTCAGGAGTTCATCCATGTAACCAAAACCCACCGGTACACCCAAAACTATTGAAATAAAAAATAAATAAATAAAAATGAGAGAAAACCCACAAAAAGCAAATGGCTTTGTGGTCCTCAACGGTTTTTTAAGAGTTTTGTAAAGAAGTCCTAAGGCCAAAAGTCTGAGAACCGCTGCTGTAAGCTAACACCTGTAACGGTGGAACCTAATTCTTCGCGGGACCCTTTCCAACGTCAGAGTGAAATCGGTCAGAATCTAGCAGGCTTAACTAGTTTTCTCTACAGCGATGAGGAAAGAAGTCCAGTATTAGACCTGGGCCGCGGTGAGGGTGGAGCCAAGGCTGCGTCTGGGGTCTCTGTGGAAACCGCCCTGTCTGAGTCTCCCAGACCTCGCGCCCTTAGTTCCTCTCCGCCTCTGATTGGAACACGCTACAGTGGGCGGTGCTTCGGGAAAGGGACGGGCCTTCATATTCATCCAGGAGCCCCTCGCAGCAGCGTACTGACGTCACGCAGGACGCCACTGCCCTGTCGCCCGGCCTTTGCAGCCCAGGAAGTAGGCGCGGTAGCTGGAGCTGGATTCTGAGGGGGCGCGGGCGGCTTTCAGACTGGGTCGGAAGCCTGCGGGCCGGCAGTCTCTGTCCCTCCTGTTCTTGTCCGGCGCTGCTTAGCCCCTCAGCTTTGTCATCATGGATCCGATTTTAAACCGAATGGATTATCTACAGGTAAACCCAAGGGATGGGGCGGGCACCGCGCTGGACAAGCCCAGCTCCCAGAGAGGATTCCTTCCTTTCACTGCCGAAAGTCTGGGTCTCCAGGAGCTGGTGCGGAGGCGAAGGAGCCGGGCTGGGTGCCGACCTCTCAGCACCCCGCCTTTGGGCAGCTCCCTCTTGTCTGTGACGGTCCGAGGGGACCGGGGAAAAGCGGCGCAAGCCCCCACGGTGCTGGCTCCTGCCGGTTCCTGAGGATGCTCTGAAAATGCTGACACGGTCTGATCCCGGATTCCCCCCAGGGCCCTTCTCCTCCCTAGCCGCGGCTGCCTGAGGGCCTCCAATCCTCAATCTCCATCTCTACCCGGATCGTTCGCCCAAGCACCAGGCACTTGTTTCTTACTGTGAGCTGGACCGCACCAGGCAGATCATAGTAAAAGCAATGAAAACTGGGCCGGGGGCGATGGCTCACGCCTGTTATCCCAGCACTTTGGGAGGCCGAGGCGGGCGGATCACCTAAAGTCAGCAGTTCAAGACCAGCCTGGCCAACACGGTTAAACCTCGTCTCTACAAAAAATACAAAAATTAGCCCGGCGTGGTGGCGGGCGCCTGTAATCCCAGGTACTCGGGAGGTTAAGGCAGGAGAATCGCTTGAACTCGGGAGGCAGGCTGCAGTGCGCCGACATCATGGAACTGCACTCTACCCAGGGTGACAGACAGAAGGGGGAAAAAAAAGCCATGAAAACAGTTTAATGTGCATCTAGCTTATTCTAAGAATTTAGCGTACCTACCAACATATTTAATCCTCATAAGAATTTGCAAAGTAGACAATATTATAAATGAGGATCTAAGGGGTTAAAGAAGGTAAGTAATTTGCTTAGTAGCTAAAAATTAGGGATTTGCTATTTGAATCAAAGTCTCGGACTCCAGAACTGGTGTCTTTTTTGTTACACCACACTGCCTTTCAGAATTTCTTTCATACCTAAAATTCTCTCTACCCCAATTCCTCACCATATTTTTAGGCCATCTCATTTCAGCTAATGGTACAAATGTTTGCCCAGTCAATTTTCTAGGGGTTTATGCTATGTACTTCCCACCTTAATATCTTCCATATCCAACTGGTCACCACATCTTGCTGCTTTTAACTCCCAAATATCTCTTGAATCTGTCCCGTGTCTTTCATCTCTATTACCCTCATTTGAGTTCTCATCTTCTCTTGCTTGAATAATTGAAATAACCTCCAAATTGGGCTCCTGAACACCAGCTTCATCTCCCTCCAAGCCATCCTTCACATCACTTGCTAGATGGATGTTTCAGAAATACAAATCTAAACAGATGACTTTAATACAATTTTTCTGGAATTCAGAATAAAGTCATTTATACTATATGAAAGTTTTATCATGATGTGTTGTTTTCACCAATTTCTGTCCCATTGGTCCCATCCTCTTCTAACTATACACCAACAGTGACAGTTCCCTGCTGCTTTCATCCTCTGTATTTTTTGTAAAATAATCTTCACTCGTTAGATTGGATATTATGGCCATCATCATGTTTGTTATTTTAGCAGAAATATATGATGTTGTTGTTGTTGTTGTTGTTGTTGTTGTTTTTGAGACAGGGTCTTGTTCTGTCACCCAGCCAGTCTGGAGTACAGTGGCATGATCATGACTCACCAAAGCCTCAAGTTCCTGGACTCAAGTTATCCTCCTGCCTCAGCCTTCCAAGTAGTTGGGCCTACAGGCATGCACCACCATGCCTAGCTAATTTTTTATTTTTTGTAGAGACAGAGTCTCCTGTGTTGCCTGGATGGTGTTGAACACCTGGACTCAAGTGATCCTCCAACCTCAGCCTCCCAAAGTGCTGAGATTACAGGCATGAGCCACTGCATGTGGTCTTACGTTGCATTTCTAATAACTATAATCTATTTTCAAAGTTCTTGAATCACTTTGCCCAACAACTGTATGCAGTTGGAAAAGAAGGCTTCTAGAGATATTTTTAAATAAAGTATCTTGACAGTCATCTTACACAACTATTTTTGGCTTGGCATTAGGATAAAGTTTACTATTTTGGTTGTTTTGTATATGTATTCTGACTAATATGACATATCTCATTAGAAAATAAGTTAATTACTGATAATAGTTATATCACTAATTTCAGTTTAACAAAAAGGTTCACTATAACCTAAATCTGCTGATCCCTTTAATCTCTGTAATAACTTCAAATTAAATTCACTAAGCACCTGGTGTTTTTCTTTAGGTGGGAGTAACATCTCAGAAGACTATGAAGCTACTTCCTGCCTCAAGACACAGAGCTACACAAAAGGTGCTGTATAGATTCTGATTTCTCCACTATTCGCTAGTACTGACAGAGGAGAGGCTCCTATTTCCTTCTTTATTATTAAGTTATTCTCTTAAAAATGCTAATGTTAAAATGGAAATGATTTTTTTTTTTTAATTTGAACAGAAATTGGAATACCAAGGGACATTTATAGATAATAATTTTCTTGGACATTAAAATTATTACATACCATTAGTAAATAGTGTAGGCAAACTTAAAAACCATACTCCATTTTTCTGTGTATCAGATGTATGAAAAAAGAAATATAAAGCAGAATAAGATATCAAGAAAATGTTCTCTTTAAACTTTCTCATATTTTAAAGTCATTAAATATTTTGATGTTAAACTTTGTACTTAACAACACTGATTATGTTTAAAGAAATATTGATCCTATGATTTCCACAAAACAATTACAGTTTCTTAGTAGACTAGCCAAGTATTTTAAAACTGCAAAAAATACTTTATCCTGATATATAAACATTTTAGCAAGATGAATCAACAATTACACGTAGTACTAGAAATCCTAGCCAGAGTAATTATACAAGAAAAAGAAATAAAGTGTATCCAGATTGGAAAGAAGAATCAAATTATCTCTGTTTGCAGATGACATGATCCTATATATAGAATAAACCTAAAGACTCAGCTGGGCACGGTGGCTCACGCCTGTAATCCCAGCACTTTGGGAGGCCGAGGCGAGCAGATCGTGAGGTCAGGAGATCGAGACCATCCTGGCCAACACGGTGAAACCCTGTCTCTACTAAAAAAAATAAAAATAAAAATAAATTTAAAAAAAAAAGCCGGGCATGGTGGCAGGCGCCTGTAGTCCCAGCTACTCGGCAGGCTGAGGCAGGAGAATGGCATGAACCCAGGAGGTGGAGCTTTCAGTGAGCCGAGATTGCACCACTGCACTCCAGCCTGGGCAACAGAGCAAGACTCTGTCTCAAAAAAAAAGAAAGAAAAACCTAAAGACTGTACCAAAAAATTTTTAGAACTGACAAATGAATTCAGTAAAGTTGCAGGATACAAAATTAATATCCAGAAATTAGTGGTGTTTTTATACACCACAAACTAGCTGAAAAAGAAATCAAGAACTCAGTCCCAATTATAATAGATAAAAGATAAAATACGTAATAATAAATTAACCAAGGAAATGAAAGACCTCTACAAGGAAAACTATAAAACACTGATGAAAGAAATTAAAGAGGATACAAACAAATGGAAAAACATCCCATGTTCATGGATTGGAAGAATTAATATTGTTAAAATGACAATACCACCCAAAGCAATCTACAATTCAATGCAATCTCTATCAAAATACCAATGTCATTCTTCACAGAAAGAGAAAAAAAATCTTAAAATTTGTATGGAACCACAAAGACCCCAAATGGTCAAAGCAATCCTGAATAAAAAGAACAAAGCTGGGGCATTATACTACTAGATCTCAAAATATACTACAAAGCTGTAGTAACCAAAACAGCATAATACTGGCATAAAAACACAGAGACACAGAGAACATAAAACAGAATAGAGAACTCATAAATTAATCCACATATCTACAACCAACTGATTTTTGACAAAAGAGCCAAGAACACCCTCTGGGGAAAGGACAGCCTTTTCAATAAATGGTGCTGGGAAAACTGTATATTCATATGCAGAAGGATGAAACCAAGACTTCCACCTCTCACCCTCTCACCCCATATAAAAATGAACACAAAATGGATCAAAGACCTAAATGTGGCCAAGTATGGTGGCTCACACCTGTAATTCCTGCAATTTGGGAGGCCGAGGCTTGTGGATTACTTCAGGTCAGGAGTTCGAGACCAACCTGGCCAACATGATGAAGCCCCATCTCTACTAGAAATACAGAAAATTAGCTGGTCGTTGTGGCAGGCACCTATAATCCCAGCTACTTGGGAGAGCAAGACTCCATCTCAAAAAAACAAAACAAAACAAAAAACAAAAAAAGACCTAAATGTTAATGCTTTAGGACATTGGTCTGGGGAAATATTTAATGAATAAGACCTCAAAAGCACAAACAACAAAAGCAAAAATAAACAAATGGGATCATATCAAACAAAAAGGCTTCTACACAGGAAAGGAAACAACAAGAGTGAAAAGACAACCTATAGAATGGGATTTAAAATATTTGCAAACTACTCATCCAACAAGGAATTAATATCCAGAATATACAAGGAACTCAAACATACCAATAGCAAACAAACAAGCAATCTGATTAAAAAGTGGGCAAATGATCTGAACAGACATTTCTCAAAAGAATACATACAAATGACAAAAAAATAGGAAAAAATACTTATCATTAATCATCAGGAAAATGCAAATCAAACCACAATGAAGTATCATCTTACCCCAGTTAGAATGGCTGTTATCAAAAAGACAAGAAAACAAAAAAACAAAAAACAACAAATACTAGCAAGAATGTGGAGAAAGGAAACTCTTCTGTGCCGTTGGTGGGATAGTACATCCACTATAGAAAACAGTATGTAGGATTTTTCAAAAACTACAAATAGGGCTACCATATGGTCTAGCAACCCCACTACTGTGAATTTACCCAAAGGAAATCATTATATCAAAGAGACAACTGCACCCCCATGTTTTATTGCAGCATTGTTCACAATAACCAAGATACGGAATCAGCCTGGGTGTTTAACAACAGATGAATGTATAAAAAAATGTGGTATACATACACAATGGAATACTATTCAGCAATAAAAAATAATGAAATCCTGACCAGGCACGATGACTCATGCCTGTAATCCCAGCACTTTGGGAGGCTGAGGCGGGCGGATCACCTGAGGTCAGCAGTTGGAGACCAGCCTGGCCAACATGGTGAAACCCCATTTTGTATTTATTAAAAATACAAAAATTAGCCAGGCATGGTGGCAGACATCTGTAATTCCAGCTACTTGGGGGACTGACGTGGGAGAATCGCTTGAACCCTGGAGGTAGAGGTTGCAGTGAGCTGAGATGGTGCCATTGCACTCGAGCCTGGGCGACAAGGGCAAAACTCTGTCTCAAAAAAAAAAAAAAAAAAAAAAAGAGCGAGAAGAATGAAATCCTGTCATTTGCAATAACACAGATGGAACTGGAGGACATTATGTTAAGTGAAATAAACCAGGAACAGAAAGTTGAACACCACATGTTCTCCTTAATATGTGGAAGCTAAAAAAATTTGGTCATATTAAAGTAAAAAGTAGGACAGAGAATACTAGAGGCTGCAAAGGGTAGAGGGAAGGAAGGGATAGGGAGGCATTTATTAAAGGATATAAAATAGCTAGATAGGAAAAATAAGCTCAAGTAGTCTATACCACTATAGGATGACTATAGTTAACAATATATAGTTTCAAATAGCTAAAAAGAAGATATTGACTGATCCCAACACAGAGAAGTGATCAGTATTTTAGATGATGGATACGCTAATTATCCCAATGTGATCAGTATATGTTATATGTATTGAAACATTGCTATGTACCCCACAAATATGTACAATTGTTGTCAATTTAAAAATAAAATTAAATGAATAAAATGAAAAAGATAAACCAACAGATTTCTGATTGTCATTTATTGTATTAAGTCTCCTAGATTAGCACTTCTCAAACTTTTTGGTCTCAGCACCCCTTTACACAATTAAATGATTGAGGATCCCAAAGAACATTTTTTACTGTAAGTTGTATGTATCAATACTTACTGTATTAAAATGAAGACTAAGAAATGCTTAAACTCTTTTATTAAAAAATTAACTCATTACATGTTTATATAACACGTCTTTATGAAAAATAATTATTTTTCAAAACAAAAAAGAATTTAATGAGTATAGTATCATTATGTTATACTTTTTGCAACTTGGTTAATGTCTGGCATAAGCATACACACACAGATTTTCATATTTGTTTACTGCATTCAATCTCGTGCTATGTTGTTTTGGTTGAAATATTTGAAGAAAATCAGCTTACACAGATACGTAGTTGGAAATAAGGAGGGATATTTAAATAACTTTTTCAGATGATTGTGACTCTTTCTATTTGATACTATGCCTAAACTGGATTAGTAGTTTCTTAAACCAGAGCTCCCAAACTTTTTTAGCACCAGGAACCAGTTTCGTGGAAGACAGTTTTTCCACCAATCGGGCTGGGATTGTTTTGTGATAATACTGTGTTCTACCTCAGATCATCAGGAATTAGTTAGATTTTCCTAAGGAGCATACAACCATGCGCAGTTCACAATAGGGTTTGTGCTTCTATGAGACTCTGATGACGCTGCCAATTTGACAGGAGGCGGAGCTCAGTCTGTAAATGATTGCTTTCCCGCTGCTTACCTCTTGCTGTGTGGCCTGGTACCCAACAGGCCATGGACTGGAACTGGTCCAAGGTTGTTTGATATCTCCTTTTGAGGAAGAAGTGTTAAAATGTCCCTCTATATTTATTTCAAAATAATTCATTGTCTACATGTTAGTAATTGTTGAAACTAGGTGATGGGCACATGATAATTCATTATAATATTTTGTGTACATTTTCATACATTAAAATTTTACTTTTAAAAAAGGTGTTTAAAATTATTAAATATGTCACTCACAACTTTGATAATCTGTTTTAAAAGTTAATCTTAAAATATTCTTATGCTCCAGTTATGAAAAAAAAAAATTACTTTGTAGGCATTTCTGACCATAATCCATTATCCGGAAATATACCTTCATAACAGCCTGCATGTGGACTCCTAGAACCTACAATAAAAGTTGAAAAAAAAAAAAACAACCATATTTGTGTTGTCCTATTAACATTATAGGAACAAAATCTATGGCCAATTACTTTTCTAATGACTCTCCATATCCTTCTCTTTTGGCTCTTGTTCTTTTGAGGATTATTTTTTGTGAGGGTGTCTTTCCTAGATTTTCTGTTTTCTATTAAGTCAATATTTATAAATTAAGAATCTTGCTTTCCCTGTATATAATTATTAGGTCATAATAGTAACAAAAGTAATTTTCGATTCTCTTCCATCTATTACAGGTGGTTATTGGGGATCATGATGGGGTAGTTATGTGCTTTGGCATGAAGAAAGGAGAAGCAGGAGTAAGTATAGCTTTGTGAAGGGGAAAAATAGTTCTCTAAAACAGAATGCACTATTTATTGAATATACTAGGTTAAAAGTTTCCTAAAATACAGATAATGGAAAATGGGTTCTGAGGGAAGTAGTTAATGTGAGGTATGAGTCTGCAGGCAGCACAAAAGTCATTTGCTAGCTAGTTGTAAGGCACCTTTGGCATCCTGTGGTTGTGGGTTACTTTTCTACGCTATGTAATATATTACCTCAAATTTAGGGCCTTAACACAACACACGTTTATTATCTAACAGTTTCTGTAGCACAGGAGTTTGTGCTCAAGGTTTCACACAGCTGCAATTTAGGTGTCAGCTGAGCTGTGTTCCTTTCTAGAGTGTGGGGTCTTATTCCAGGCTCATGTGGTTGTTTGCAGAATTCAGTTCCTTGCTATTACAGGACTGAGGTCCCCACTTTATTAATATCTGTAAATTTCTTTTTTTTGCTCTCAGTTCTTTGAGGTCTCTACAATTTCTTGCTGTGTGGTCCTCTCACAGTCCTTCTCACAACATGGTAATCTAATTCTTCAAAGCCAGCAGGAAATTTCTCTAGTCTGCTAAGAAAGAATCTTATGTAGCATAATGTAATCATGGAAGCAACTAACCTACAACCTTTGCCACTTAATTTAACCTAATCAAGGAAGTTATTACTGTTACATTATCATATTTACAGGTCATAATTAGAAATTTAGAATGATGAGTCTGAGATGTGGATTCTGGTATTCATTATATACTATATGGAATTTCCAAGAGATGAAGAGAATAAAAACTACCAGAAACTCAGTGTTTCCATTATTCATATTCTCCCAGATATCTTATTCTCTGTATATAAAGTCATGGGGAGGAAGTGGAGGAGAAAAAGCTGGTGCAAATAATAAAATGGAAAATAACCATGAAAAAATTAATGCAATGAATATTGTTTTCAGTTAAATAGATATATGATTATAGGTATTAAGTCATACATTCACATTTTCAGTAAATTCTATAGTCCTTTACTATTAAAATTTATAAAAATTGTAAAGAAACCAGGAAAGATTAGTTTTAAAAGATGATTGAAGTGTAAAAACATGTTCATTGGACCTCATTAAATAATTTGCCAAATGGACTTCCCTGTTCATAGGAGTATTGTTTAAGCCAGTGCCTCTAAAACTTCAATATGCTTAGGAACTTGCTGGGGAATCTTGTTAAAATACAGATTCTCATTCATTTGATCTGCATTTTAAATCAATTTAGTGATGCTAACATTGCTGCTTAGTGAACTGTACTTTGAATTGCAAGGATTTAGATTTCAATGACATGCAAATATGTGTGGGAATATATATTTAAAAGTTGAGTACAGCAAAAAACCTGAAGAGCTACTAAAGTATACAGATTATTATCTAAAATTATTTCTATATAGTGGAACTGTAATATTTTGCAAATTTAACATCTTAACATTTTGTATTGTAAAGGAAAAAATGCTCACAATAAAGTAATTTATGTACTATTTTCATGAATGATTTTTTTCAGGCAGTGTTCAAGACTTTACCGGGGCCGAAGATTGCAAGACTGGAACTAGGAGGGGTTCTTAACACACCTCAGGAGAAAATTTTTATTGCTGCAGCATCTGAGATTAGAGCCTTCACAAAAAGAGGAAAACAGTTCCTCTCTTTTGAAACAAACCTCACTGAAAGCATTAAAGCTATGTATGTCTATTGTTCCTTTTTGTATTTTTACATACTTATTTATAATATTTTGGATAGATGTAAGGCAACTGATTAAGTATCATATCTTAATAGGCGTTCTGGAAAATAAAATTAACTAAAGGTATTTTATTAGTCAGAAACTAAATTTGACCTACAATCAATATGAAATTGGTTGTTGAAATTTTGTTTTAAAGAACTTCATAGTATTTATACAATCATTTTTGACTACTTGGTTCAGTTTTGATTCATTATCAAGGTATGGGAAAAAATGGAAAATAAATCTCTAGATATTTAGCTTTATGTTCCTTGGCTCTTTTTGCTAGTTCTGGTTTTCAGGTAGCATCACTATGTTAAAAGGCTGACTGTCAAAGTTAGTGATTACCAATAGGGTATAATTTCAGGTATATCAGGTAAGACTCTACGTGAAATATAGCTCCCTAAATGGCTTCCTGATGTGAAATTTTGCAATTCAGATTTTAGCTTTTGAATCACAGGGAGCTGAAAAGGGCTTTAAAATTCATCTAATTCACTGTTTCTTAAATTTGCTACTTAGAAGAATCCCTTGGGACACTTAATTCCTTGTCCCACCTCATACCTACTGAATCAGAATAACCCAGAGTAGGTTTTGTTTTTATTTTTTAAGTTCTTCCTTTGAATCTAGTGCAGCCAAGTTATATAATTAGTCAGACTCTTAGGCTAGAAACAACTGATTCAGCCCAGAGTTTTGTATAATGCACAGCATATCTCCTGATGTTTGAGATGTAAAATGTTGGCTTGGTGAAATTAGATAACAAACAATGGTAAGTGGAAATATGTAATTTCAAATGGTTTAACAAGAATAGTAACACTTTTGAAATACACTTGTATATAGACATGGCCAATGAT
Organism: Mandrillus leucophaeus; assembly: GCF_000951045.1. Classification (NCBI taxonomy): domain Eukaryota; kingdom Metazoa; phylum Chordata; class Mammalia; order Primates; family Cercopithecidae; genus Mandrillus; species Mandrillus leucophaeus. The sequence goes on along the minus strand of NW_012101642.1, from coordinate 27,901 downwards.
AATTGTGAAATACTAAAAGTAATGTGTTAATAGCATAACTACATTCGGACAGGTATATGGATAGTAGTGTGAGAAAGATACGGAGTTTCTCAGTAATAGTCTCTTTAAATGGTTTCTTAAATGTTTTTACTAGAGTGGCAAAGATGGGATAGAAAAGTTCTTTACTCAAGTTTTGAAAACTGATTGTCTGAATCCCCACATTTGTAAGGTTTTATAGGAAAACAAAAGTTATAACTTGAAGATACTCAGGAAGGAAACTGACCACTTAACATTAGTCACTACACATCCTTTCCTGCTTAATGCTGCCATGTATCCCCACTCATGTCAGCAATAGTGATTGCTAAATAGTACTTTGGCCAATATAATGCAAATATAATACAGATTGGTTTCAAAATGGAATTTAAAATTTTGAAAACCAGAATTTCATGAAGTTGATAAAAATAGTAAGAGGACTATTCAATGATATGCAGAGCCACAAAGTGAAGCCACTTAATAACCGAAGAAGAGAAAATCAGGGAGGATTATTATAGGATAAGCTCTTTAGATAATAATTTTAATGTAAAAAATTTTAAATAGAACTTGGAGGTAGAGGAATACATGAAACATTCAAATAAAATTATCCTCTTTATGATAAATATGGTAATAACAATCTAGAAGTGAAAAATATATCACACTTACATATAAATTTTTGTCAAGCCATTTTAGCTCACCCAAGTGAAAACTTGATTCAGTCTAAGAATTAGAACATAGTTATGACTATTGACTAAATTTTGTTAAGTGTAATTTGAAATGAACTTGTTTTCATTTCTCTTTTCAAGATAAAGTTCTAATGAAATCATTTTTTTTCTGCTGTTTATCATTTAGTTTGAGGTAGAGTCACTTAAAATAGATTTTTTTCAGGCAAATTAGTGTGCTGGTAAGAAAGCTAACTCTAGAGCAAAAAACTGAGTTGCAGTCTAATCTACTACTTAATAATTAGGTGCCATTAGGCAAGTTATTTAACATTTTATTATTCACCTGTAAAAAGGAATAATAATGGTCCCTATTTTATAGAGTTATGATGATTAATTGATCTAATACATAAAAATCACTTAAGATAGTGCTTGGCACGTAGTACACAAAGAAGTCATTTTTTGACGTATTAATTGCCTTTGGATATAGACAGTTAAATTATCATTATCTTGTCTTTGTTTTCCATTTTTCTGAGCTCAGTTTTATTGGGAAGGCTGAGGCCTTAACATCCTCATTTTCAGCTTTCAAAATCAAAAACAGTGTTATACCAAAAAGACTAGAAATTAAGTAGGAGAAAGTTTTAAAAACTGTGTTCTCTAAGTCTATAATAAAATGTTAGTAAACTATAAATTGTTCTGTTTTTATCTCTGAAAAAAATTCAGTACCTGTGCTTATTTTTAAAAATTACTATTTTAATGTTCTCAGGCACATATCTGGCTCAGACCTCTTTCTCAGTGCAAGTTACATCTATAACCATTATTGTGACTGCAAAGACCAACATTATTACCTTTCTGGGGATAAAATCAATGATGTTATCTGCCTTCCAGTGGAAAGATTATCTCGTATCACACCTGTATTGGCCTGCCAGGACAGAGTGCTCAGAGTTTTACAGGTTGCTGTTATTTGTATTTTTCTAATTTTTTATAATTTATGTGAGAGAATATTGATGAACATTATGTACTTGAGATAAATAACTATAGTGGTTACTGTTTTAAGTGCTTATATAAATATATGGAAACAATTTTTAAATAATTTGACACATTAATTTTTTAACTTGAGTCAAATGTGTTCTTTTGTAAGTTTTTAGAGAAGCATATTTGGGAGAAAAGGGATATTTTTTGCCTCACCATCCACAATTTCTGAGCTATTATCAGAATGGAGTACTTTGACTACAGATAACCTTTGCCTGCCTCTTTGTTTTGTTTTCTTCTTCCATCACCTTTCTCTTCCCCAAAAAATCAAATTAAAGGAAGAAATTGGGCTGCGGGGAGGGTTTTATATAACTTGAATTTATCCAGCATTTATGGCAGTATATGAAATAAGCACTCAGTAAATATTTGTTGGATAAGTAAATGAGTGATAGAGGGAAAAATCGTTTTGATGTCCTTATATTTCTGGTAAAAACCACGATTGACTAAAACAACGGCTTCAGGTCATTGTTATGAGTAATAATAGTTACCACTATATCTTCTTGAGAGTGGCTTTCAATAAAATGCATGCACACACATACACACACACACACACACACTATAGGATGCTTAAAATAATATTTAAATGTAAATAGCATATAACAGGTAGATCAACTGGATCAGAAACAGGCTGGTAATAGTTGGCGCAGTTGATGAAAAAGTTTAGCTGTTAAGTCCATGCCAGCACAGGCTATCTTACTCTTTGGAATTCCATAGACAGATGGCCATTTCTTGGCATCAGCGCTTTTGTAGAAGGAAAGATCCAGTGAGTCTATGAGGTTTTTACCCCCCAGGGACAAAGTCATGTTAAAGGTTCATTTTAGGCTTGGCATCGTGGCTCAAACCTGTAATCCCAGCACTTTGGGAGGCTGAGACAGGAAGATCATTTGAGGCCAGGAGTTTGAGACCAGCCTGGCCAACATGGTGAAACCCCGTCTCTACTAAAGATACAAAATTAGCCGGTTGCAGTAGCACACCCCTGTAATTCCAGTTACTCAGAAGGAAGGAGGCTGAAGCATGAGAGCACTCGAACCCAGGAGGCAGAGGTCATGCAGTGAGCTGAAATTGCGCCACTGCATTCCAGCCTGGGCAACAGAGGGAGACTCCATCTCAAAAAAATAAAAATAAAAAAAAGGAAAAGAAGAAAGGTTCATTTTAGAGTTATGAATGATTAATTTCCCCCATAGCCTGTGCTTTTAAATATGAATTATTTTGAACAAGGCTTTTAACAGGAACTGTTTAGCATTCAATTAGAAATTGACTGAATTCTAGGATTCTGCTTTGTTTGACAAGAGAGCCATATGCTTATTACTTTTTAAAAAAATTACTAAAGATCTGTAGAAAATAAAGTTGAAATCTTTCCCTCTGCACTGTATACTTTTTTCTCACTCCCCATCTATCTCTATGAATAATCCATTACTCCAGAGGTTGCCTTTTTTAAACAGTTTTGTGTATATTCTTTTGTGTTTATATAGTTACGTGTAGAAAACTGTAAATTTTAAAATGATATTTTAAATAAAAGATAAAGCGGGCTGGGCACAGTGGCTCAGGCCTATTACCCCAACACTTTGGGAGGCCAAGGTTGGAAGATCACTTGAGTCCAGAAATTCAAGACCAGCCTGGGCAACATAGTGAGACCCCTATCTCTTAAAAAAAAAGTTTAGCTGGGCATGGTGGTGCATGCCAGTAGTCCCAGCTACTCAGGAGGCGGAGGTGGGAACATCACTTGAGCCTGGGAGGTCAAGGCTGCAGTGAGCTATGATCACACCACTGCACTGCACTCCAGCCTGGATGACAGAACCAGATCCTGGCTCAAAAAAAAAAAAAAAAAAAAAAAGATAAAGTATATGGCTTTCTTATGTTTTCTAAATAAACATTAAACTTTTTTAGGCCCGGTGTGGTGGCTCACGCCTGTAATCCCAGCACTGTGGGAGGCTGAGGCAGATGGATCACCTGAGGTCAGGAGTTCAAGACCAACATGGCCAACATGGCAAAACTTTGTCTCTACTAAAAATACAAAACTTAGCCAGGCATGGTGGCCTGCACCTGTAATCCAGCTACTCGGGCAACTGAGACAGGAGAATCACTTGAACCCGGAAGGTGGAGGTTGCAACGAGCTGAGATCACACCATTGCATTTCAGCCTGGGCAACAGAGTGAGACTCCATCTCAAAAAAAAAAAAAAAATTAAAACAAAAATGTCATACCATATTTACTATAATTTTGCAAATTGTGTTTTCTTTTCTTTTCTTTTTTTTTTTTTTTTTTTGCTCTGTCACCCAGGCTAGAGTAGTGGCGCAATCTCAGCTCACTGCAACCTCTGCCTCCTGGGTTCAAGCAATTCTCCTCCCTCAGCCTCCTGAGTAGCTGGGATTACAGGCACGCACCGCCATGCCTGGCTAATTTTTTTGTATTTTTAGTAGAGACAGGGTTTCACCATGTTGGTCAGGCTGGTCTCGAACTCCTGACCTGATGATCCACCAGCCTCAGCCTCCCAAAGTGCTGGGATTACAGGTGTGAGCCACCACGCCCGGCCCATTTTGCAAATTGTGTTTTCTTTCAATTCTAGATCATGGATATTTTTTCCATGTGAGTATAAGTTCTTCTAAATCATTCTTTAACAGCATCACAAATACTGCGCCCCAAATGACAAGCATTACAAGTAGCAAAATTGAAAAACTGAGAAATATAAAAGGACCTAACTTGTTTTTTTTTATCTAAGTAGCAGGTCATTCTGCCTCTAACTGGAGCAGATTTTGGGAATACCCAAAGGCAAGGCCAACATTTTCCTTAGGAAGTAACTTTGTGTCTATTAAAATATTTGGATGTATTCCAAGTTAAAGCTCTCCAGTTCACCTAGAGAGGACAGGGAATAATTTGTTCCTAGAGACTTGATAGGAAAATCTACCAGTGTCAAGTTTTCAGGCAAACAACGTATTTGAAATATATTAAGGGTAGACAATATTTTAAATGTTTTCTCCATGGTCTTTTACACTATATATATATGTGTGTGTGTGTGTGTGTATATACGTGTATATATATATACGTGTGTATATATATACCTGTGTGTATATATATATGTGTGTGTATATATACGTGTGTGTATATATATGTGTTCAAATCAGTTGATATATGCAAAATTGCTAACAAATGCAAGTTGTATTCATAACCTAATTTTTAAAGCAATTTTATTCTAGGTGTTACTAAGAGTACTATATTTGAATATTGATGTTATTCATGAATGCCTCTATTATTTTCAGTCTGTATTCTGTTTCAGTTTTTAAATACTTCTTTTCCTTCAGGGATCTGATGTGATGTATGAAATTGAAGTTCCTGGCCCCCCTACTGTCTTAGCACTACACAATGGAAATGGCGGTAATCAAGATTTTATTTTTCACAAATCAACTATGTGTTTTAATATTAAGTGAAAATGGGAAATTGTAGAAAGGACATAAACTAGAAATGAGACAGTTGTCTTTCTGGGATTTTGCCAGTAACTAACAGCACAAGTTATTGAACTTTTAATTCTCCATTTTTTTTTGTTTTTGGGGGCCTGGGGGGCAGGCTCTCACTCTGTCTCCCAGGCTGGAGTACAGTGGTACAATCTCAGCTTACCACAGCCTCGACCTCCCAGGCTCAAGGGATCCTCCCACCTCAGCCTCCCTAGTACTACAGGCACACATCACCATGCCCGGCTAGCTTTTTGGCATTTTTTAGAGACAGGGTTTTGCCATGTTGCTCAGGTTAGTCTGGAACTCCTGAGCTCAAATGATCCTCTCACCTTAGCCTCCCAAAGTTCTGGGATTACAGGCATGAGCCATGGCACCCAACCTAGTTTCTTCATCTTAAAATTAGATAATGGGGAAATGTCTTATCTCTTATAACTATAAAATTGAGTGAATATATAATAACCATTCTCAAAAATTAAGTTTTATGTCTTTTTATAATATTTTTTAAATGAGATTTTTACATAACAATATTTTAATTTTAAAGAGATTACTAATTGTAGGAGAAATATAATATGTTGACTTTAATTATAACTAGGTGACTCTGGAGAAGACCTTTTGTTTGGGACATCAGATGGAAAACTTGGGCTTATTCAGATTACTACATCCAAACCAATACACAAGTGGGAAATTCGAAATGAGAAAAAGAGGGGAGGTATGCTTTTCATGTAGTTCAGATTCTGAGGTGTCAATGATTATTAAGTATCTTAAATTATATAATTTATTCTATTTTATTTATACTACATAGCAGACTTAGCAATTCACACCTTGATTTATCTACTATTTGTTTATTTGTCAGGTCTGTTATACTATTGGCATAATTCTTTTAAAGTAAGAAATGCTTATAGTAATTTGGTATTGATGCGTTTTTACAGGCTAATATCATTTTATGCTAAAATCCAGTTTTAATTGGATTTTAGTTGTCTGAGGTAACTTAGTTGTCTGAGGTACAGAATTAATTGGAATCTAGGAGTCTTTGTTATGAAGCAAAGAAGAAGTGCAGTGGGTCAGAGAATATTCCTGTTTTCTAAGGAATTTATAACTTTCTAAGGAGAATTTATAACTGATTTGGTAGATAGTGAGATGCCTATGTATATGTTCAGGATGTTCATATATTCATTTATTCCTTCAACAAATACTTATTAGGAGAGACAGAGTAAAAACAAATAAATACATAAGACAGCTTTACCTAGTCACCTGAAGAAAATAAAACAGGACAGTGTATTGGAGAGTGATGATAGAAGGAGGAGGGTCACTTTTAGACCAGGTAGTCAAAGATAGCCTCTTAGAAGAGGTGAAATTTGAAATGAGATTCAACTGATAAGAAAAAGAGTTAGCAATATGCAGATTTGCGGGGAAAAAAATGTTTCAGGAAGAGGAGGAAGTAAGTGCGAAAGATTTGAGGTGGAGGTAGGTTTGATTCATTTGAGGAACAGTAGAAAGGTCAGTTTGGCTAAATGCATTAACATGGCAGGAGATGGAGTCAGAGAGGTAGAGTAGAGCCAAACTCTGTAAGCCTTGGAAAACAGTTTGAATTTTAATCTAGGTGCTGTAGGAAGTCATCAGAAAATTTTCAGTGGGAGTGTGACATTTAATTTACTAAGCCTAAACAAAACAAAGGACACTGTTTGGAGAATGGATTGGAGGGGGCGGGAGGAAGCAGGTCAAAATTGGAAGCATGGAGACCAGCTGGAAGAGTTATTATAATTTATTCTAGTCTAGGCTAGCTTAGTCTAGGCTATCAGTAGCTGGAAACCTAAAGGAGACAATTTCAGTATGTATTGTGGAGGTAGAGAAGATGGAATTTGCTAGTGGTTTTGATATGAGGGGTGGTGAGAAAAAAAGAAATCAGAGATGTAGCCCAGAATTTTTGTCTAAGCAGCTAGGTAGAATAATTTATGGAGATGGGGGAAGACAGGGGGAGGAGCAGTATTGAGGGGGTATGGTAAAAAGGGGAATAAAGAGTTTTGTTTGGGGTATGGAAAGTTTAAGATGCAGATGTCTGTGAGAAGATACCAAATTGAATATATCAGTCTGGAGCTTTGGCCAGAGCTGGAGGGAGATATAAATGTAGGGGCCGTTCTCACACAGATTATATTTAAAGACCTGGAAATAGATGAATGTGGATGGACAAGAGAAGAGCACTTGATTTTGCTCAAAGATTTTTACTCAGCATTCTGAGTCGGAATATGTGTTATTTTCATTCTTACTTGGCATATACTTGACGATAACTATTAGTCTTCTTAATAACTTATCACATATCTCTTTTTAAAGGTATTTTGTGTATTGACAGCTTTGACATTGTGGGTGATGGGGTTAAAGATTTACTTGTTGGGAGAGATGACGGAATGGTGGAAGTGTATAGTTTTGATAATGCAAATGAACCTGTTCTACGATTTGATCAGGTAAGTTCATTAAAAAAGACTATATATGCTTATTATTTGTCAAATTATTATAGAGATGACAGATGGTTTGAATTTTATTAAGTGAAAATATATTAAAATCTTGTGTTTGGTTTAAAATATTGCTATTTTGATGTTATCAGAATCTTCTCCAGACTTCTCTTATGTTTGAATAATAGACTCTTGCCTTTAAGCAGGATAATAAATTACTTTTTCATTATACTTTAAAATATTATTATAAGTATCTAAAGTATTAAATATTTTGCCTTTGTTTATAACATATAATGACACTTTATAGGAGTAATATTTATATGTTTGGTTAATATAAATGAGTCTGTTGTTTTAAAATAATAAGATTTTAGGAATAAACTTCATATTGTTAGGACAGTATCAGAAATAACCTTAAGCAAAAGGAAAAAAGTAGCAGTTTCACTCTACCCACTCAAGGGCTGCCTGTATAAGAAGAAATACTAGATAAAAGTAATTTTAGTTCACATATTTTAAATGTAATTAAGCTGATTTATGCCAAGCTATAAAGTTACATAGAGAAGCATTCTGGCATAAATTGAATCTTTCCTTTTCATGAACTAGTGTTCTCCAATCCCGGGCTTCCCTATCCTGCCTCATATAGGACATACTGAGGCTATTAAACTTAAAGGAAATAAAAGAGTTCACAACTCAAGTGTCAACTTTTTTTTTTTTTTTTGGTCTAATTTCTCTACTAGTGGTATCTCCCAATCCTAACTTTAACTGCAGTTCAGAAAATACAAGTGGTTTGAAGCACAGGTAAAATATGTCATTTAGAAAATATAGGGATAAAAATGTTACACAGTTGAGGTTATTTTTTAGATTGGTTTCAAATTTGTTCATCTTGTTTTGGTGTAAAAAGTCATCCTGCTAATGAGGCAAGTAATAGTCTAGGCTTAGAAATAATAATCCATTGTTGATGATCTCCTGCTTTTTCTCATCAGCCCTTTGAGAAACTTTCCTATTCGGACCCCAAGTCTCCTCTTTGACTTTTATTCTAAACCCCAGAAATGTCATAGCATTTACCTGTTCTGCCAGGTCTGGCACTAAGAAATCCTATCTTCCTCTTATTTCTTCTGTCTAATGACAGAGGTCCTGCTTTCAGGTTATGCTTAGGTTGGGAGTACTCTGCGTCATCTTGGATTCACATCATCACTTACTATGTTGCTTTTATAATCAGGAGGAGACCTACTGTCTGACACAGTCTGGACTGGTAGATGGTTGATTAATCAAAAAAGATAGTTAAGGGGTAAATCATAAAAAGAGAAAATATGTATACCTTGAACATTGCATTTTAACTTAAACTTATATACTCATTTGCCAATATTTTGAGGAAGGACCAAGGTCTTTTTTTTGTAAGTTTAGTTCCATGTTTTCTTACATAAAACTTATCCATAGTATATTGCCCAGGATCTCTGATTTTATGGTTATAGGATCCTTCCTTCCTTCCTTCCTTCCTTCCTTCCTTCCTTCCTTCCTTCCTTCCTTCCTTCCTTCCTTCCTTCCTTCCTTCCTCCTTCCCTCCCTCCCTCCCTTCCTTCCCTCCTTCCTTCCTTTTTCCTTTGTTTTTCTTTTCCTGCTCCTTGCAGAACAAGGCTACCCCATAGCCAGTGTGCAGAGTAGCCCCAATTTTTTTATATAAGTACATAAGATAAATGAATTTCATTAAAATGTTCTATTAGCAAAAAATTATATAGAAATGAACAGTTAAAAAAGGAAATGAATAGTTTTAAAAATGTTTTCCAAGTATATTGCATTAAAATACTCTTTAAAGTTGTAATTAATAGTTCCCTGATAAACCACTCAGAAAGTGAGAGTGTGCGTGTTTCTATTGGTTGAGTAAAACATTATTCTGCAAGTCAGGTGATTTCCAGTGTTTTGTGTTCAGTAAATTAAAGGAAGATCTAATCAAGTTGTCAGATCAATAAAAAACAATTTTTTGAAAACTTTTATTATACACATCAACTGGACACTTAAAAATGCAGATATTTGACCCCACCTGTAAATCTAACTTTATGTGATTTATAATCAAACCTTTGTTACTTGAATTTCTCAGGTAATTAGCCTCAGGAACAACTATCACATCCTAATTTGCAGGATAGCTCAGAGGTTTGCCCCCTATAGGGTAGGTGAAGAGAACTAGTGTTTTGTTGATTGTCTGGTTTAGTGCTAGTGTCCCTTCCTTCCACTCCCTCCTTTAAAACAAAGGTACTCAGTCTTGCCTGCTAAGAATTACATACCAGAGTTTTTCAAACTGCTAGTCAAAACCAATTAGTGTGTTGCCAGTGCAGTTTTTAAAAAACAGAATAGATTAGAACATATCAGAGTATGACACAAATCTTTTAAGTTAGATACATTGCTTTATATGTTTATGTGTGAATGTATACCAGATTGTAATATAAAATTTATTGCTTGCTTTCCAAATAGCTTGAAAGCCACCGACCTAGAGTGTTTGTTAAAAACAGAGTTTCTGGCCAGGCACAGTGGCTTATACCTGTAATCCCAGCACTTTGGGAGGCCAAGGTGGGAGGTTTGCTTGAGCCCAGAAGTTCAACACTAGCCTGGGCAACATAGGGAGACCCCATTTCTGCAAAAAAAAAAAATTAAAAATCAGCTAGGTATGGTGGTGTACACCTGTAGTCCCAGGTACTTGGAAGGCCAAATTGGGAGGGTCACTTGAACCTGGGAGGTTGAGGCTGCAGTGAGCCGTGATCATGCACTGCATTACAGCCTGGGCAACAGATCAATGTCCTGTCTAAAAAAACAAACAAAAACAAAAAACCAGCTCCCTGCATTATTTTAAAAGAAAGAAAGAAAGAAAAAAAAAATACAGATTCCTAGTTGAGTTACCTAAGTGGTTGTCAAAAAAGTTTGGGAAGTCTTGCTTAAAAGATGGTTATTATAAACACTGAGTCATCTGAAAAAACTTGATTTCTCTCCACAATAGCAGTTTTCCTAAAGATTCCATATAGGTTACCATCTTCTTTATTTATCTAAAAAACTATTTTGAGAATACACATAAGAGATGGTGCATGGAATTCAGATAATCGACTAAACTTACAGGGTATTTTGCTTTTTGCTTATGTAATTTTTTTTTTTTTTTCCCCAGACAGAGCCTCGCTCTGTAGCAAGACTGGAGTGCAGTGGCATGATCTCGGCTCACTGCAACCTCCGCCTTCGGGGTTGAAGCGATTCTCCTGCCTCAGCCTCCCAAGTAGCTGGGACTACAGGCACGCACCACCACGCCCACCTAATTTTTTTGTATTTTTAGTAGAGATGGGGTTTCACCATGTTGGACAGGATGGTCTCGGTCTCTTGACCTCGTGATCCGCCCACTTCGGCCTCCCAAAGTGCTGGGATTACAGGCGTCAGCCATCGCGCCCAACCTTGCTTATGTAAGTTTTAAAAAAACCTTTCTTTATGAAAATAAACTGGCCGGGAGCTATGGTTCACGCCTATAATCCTAGCAGTTTGGGAGGCCAAGGTGGCAGATTGCTTGAGCCCACGATTTGAAGACCAGCCTGGGAAATATGGCGAAGCCCCATCTCTATAAAAAATAGAAAAATTAGCCCAGCGTTGTGGCACGCACCTCTAGTCCCAGCTACTCTGGGGCCTAAGGCAGGAGGATCGTTTGAGCCCAGAAAGTCAAGGCTGCAGTGAGCTGTGATTGCACCACTGCACTCCAGCCTGGGTGACGGAGGGAGACATTGTCTCTAAATAAATAAATAAACTATTTTAGCTCATTAGATGAGTATATCGTTAGTTGAGTGGTACCCACAAATATACTAGGATCGTTTTGAATCTTCTTTCCCAAATTTAAAAACACTGAAGTTTCCTGCCATTTGTTCAAGATATTTTGTCTTTCTAATCTGAGTGTCTGCACATAAGCATTCAGTAAATATATGTTGAATGTCTGGAGCCAGGGAAAACATTGTGTAGCTTATTTTTAACATGTCTGAATTTTTTAGTTACTAATGAAGTGCTTGGTCTTAAACTTCCTTAGATGATGTCTGAAAGTGTCACATCTATCCAGGGTGGTTGTGTAGGAAAAGACAGCTATGATGAAATCGTGGTGTCCACATATTCAGGTAAAGTAAATGATAATAGGTAATTGAAGAAAGAGTCAGCAACAAAAAAATCTAAACTTAAACTGCTTTTGATGTCTCTTTTTTAAAAAGAGTTATAGTAGTCCCCCCTTATTCATAGGGAATCTGTTCCAAGACCCCTAGTGGAAGCCTCAAACCTCAGATAGTGCTGAACCCTGTGTATATTTTTTTCTTATACCTACATGCCTGTGATAAAGTTTAACTTACAAATTAGGCATAGTACAAGATTAACAATAATGAATAATAAAATAGAGCAATTATAACAATATGCTTAACATCACTACTCTCGCGCTTTGGGGCCCTTATTAAATAAAGTAAGGTTACTTGAACCCAAGCACTATGATACGGCAACAGTTGATCTGATAACTGGTTTGGCTTCTAAGCGAACAATAGATAGGCTGGTAGCAGGTATCATATACAGCAGGTGATATGTTGGATAAAGGGATGATTTACATCCTGGGCAGAATGGAGCAGGATGGCATGAGATTTTATCGCCCTATTCAGAATGTTGTACAATTTAAAACTTAGGACTTATTTCTGGAATTTTCCATTTAATATGTTCAGCCTACCATTGACTATGGGTTACTTAAATGCAGAAAGTGGAATCGTGGATAAGGGGAGGCTGCTGTGTTAATCAATCACTCTTACTTATAGCATTAAAAACTTTCTTGGTTAAAAAATAAGGAGAAAGTATAGGCTTCTTGATTTATAAAATAGTTGATATTTGAATAATACTTTTTAAGAGTGTTTAGCATGTCACTCTTACCTTTATTAAATTATCTTATTTGATTTAAAGAGAAGTACTTATTGAGATTTATTTTATGTTTTGGGCTATGTATGTGTCTGATAAAAAAACTTTTATTTTGAGACAGGGTCTCAAAAACTTGCCAAAACTTGTTTTGAATTGGTAATTTTTGCATCCTCATAGTCGTCATGTGAGAGTTTAAATTTCCATGAAAGTAATTTTTAAAAGGCAATTCTTATTTTTCAGCTATTTTTGAAATTGCTAGACTATGTTGACTTACTCCATATTTTAAATCTGTTAAGAAGTAAAAGATTCCCTTCATTATAGTATTATGGTATTTCAGGCAAAAAAAAAAAAAAAAAAAAAAGATATCGTGAAATGCTTAAGTAATTTCTCTATAGTCTGAATATTTTCCAGCTTGATTTTGTGTTTTGTTTTTGAATGAAGTCCTAGGGTTAAGACAGGCTGATATTGGTGGACAAAGGGGCATGTACATTGGAGTTTCTGCTACACAATGCATAATTTATCTTTTTTAACACCAGCAGTACTAAGTGGTGCGTGACTGTAATTCATCTCTACAGGCTGGGTTACAGGTCTGACAACAGAGCCCATTCATAAGGAAAGTGGACCAGGAGAAGAACTAAAATTTAATCAGGAGATGCAGAATAAAATTTCTTCCTTACGGTAACTTTGAGTTTTTTATTTGCTTTTTTAAAAATCTCATGAAGTGTGTGGTTGTTGCTTTTTATTACTTATAGATGGAGTATATTTTATTGGAAGGAATTATATAATTAATTAATCACCTTTTAAAATGAAAGTTTACAGTTTTGAGAAAATTAGCAGTAAGTGCTGATTAATATTTTGGAGATAGAAATATACTTTTTGTATGCCTTATTCTGAATTGACTTTTTCTTAGGTCAAGAGTTGTATTTTTCATTTTTTTTTTTTTTTTTTTTTTTTACATCATAGACACTTGTAGTGTTTTATTTTTTGATTTTTACAGACATTAGAAATAAATCAACACAGATGGCTGTATTATTTCTCATTAACTCTAACATTTACTCTTCCTGTGGACCCTTCTGAATCTGTAATGTTGGCTTATAAATTTTCTTAACTGGAACTGAGTAATGTTGACTCCCCTAGACACAAGAATTGCTTTTATGGTATGCTCAATTTGACGTGTGCTATGAAAATGGGGACCTCAAACTCAAATAAAGATGCTTCATACAATAAAGAAGTAGGAGTTGCTGAAACTTTTAATGACTGCTCTCCCCATTTCAACCCATGCTGACCTTTTGTGGAGTGAAGGATGATCTTTTTTTGGTGGTAGTTGAAGGCTACAGAGACTTTTAAGGCAGCAAATGCCACAAATACTAGTAGTACAAGCCATTTCACCAAAGCCACCAGAGAGCAAGCTGTAATGTTCATGTAAACAAGTATGCCAGATTCATTCAGGATATCCTACTTCATGCAACAAGGATACAAGTATAGTTAATGAGTACTCTCTCACATCCTCAATATAGTACCTTTTATTTATAACCAAGTCTACCATTTCTTGATTCCACACTGGAATGTAAGCTTTACGAGAAGCTCATGTCTGATTTGTTCATTTGATACCCAAACACTGCTAGGTACATAGGAGTAAATCTGTAATATTTAGCAGTAAATATTCTTTAATGAATGAATCTTTTCCTTTGTTCATCACACAAATCCCTTCCAAGCTCCTCCCTAGACTTTTCCTCCTAAATTGTGGCTAGTTAAGCCTCATGTTTCTCTATCCCAATGACTGTTCACTCCATTTGCATGTGGACCTTCCCCTTAACTGGAGCTCTAAGCAATGCCTGTGTAGTTCAGTCTCAGCAGAATCCTCTCCAACACTTGGTAGTTAAGCTGTACCACTGGCTCATGATCATCCTTGTGGTCCCCAAAACGCTAATATTCTGCAGCTTCCTTTTTATTTTTTATGTCTTCCCTAGTGTCTTACTTAAAATTACATGTTTACTAGCTTCACACATTTTGTCTCTTTTCATTAAGTCTAGTATGTTCTGCAATATTAATTTCTCTTTAGTATAATAAGTTTCTCTTCTGATTAGTATTTTATGTAACTGTACTAAGATTCCTGTGTTAAGATTGATTATTTTGTAGCCTACCATGATATTTAAAACTCTCTATTAATATTGCTAGTATGGGACTGAGTACGTGTTTTAATTTTTGGGTTAAGGATAAATAATGTGGAATCATTTAGTCAGTCATAGAAGCAAAAATTTTTTTCCCTTTATTTTTATTTTATTAGCTCAACTAATAAAAACACATTTTGTAAAAGCAAATGTCTCAAATTTTTGTAAACATTCTAAGGACCTCAAATGTTTATACTTACATTTGACAAATTTGTGTATGTTTTTCTCCAGGAATGAGTTGGAACATCTGCAGTATAAGGTATTGCAGGAAAGAGAGAATTATCAGCAGTCTTCTCAATCAAGCAAAGCAAAATCAGCAGTACCTTCCTTTGGTATAAATGATAAATTTACACTAAATAAAGATGATGCCAGTTACAGCCTTATCTTAGAGGTACAGACTGCAATAGATAATGTCTTAATACAGGTAAGCAAAATGTCTAATTTCTTAGTTTTATGACTGGATCTATTTTACAAACCAGTCATATGTACTAATTATTATTGAACATTTTTAGTTTTAGACAGTAATTTTTTATTTTTTTAATTTTTATTTTTTTGAGACAGAGTCTTACTCTGTCACCTAGACTGGAGTGCAGTGGTGCAATCTCAGCTCACTGTAACCTCCGCCTCCCAGGTTCAAGTGATTCTCCTGCCTCTCAGCCTCCCGAGTAGCTGGGACTGCAGGTATGTGCCACCACGCCTGGCTAATTTTGTATTTTTAGTAGAGACAGGGTTTCACCATGTTCGCCAGGCTGGTCTTGGACTCCTGACCTCAGGTGATCCACCTGCCTCGGCCTCACAAAGTGCTGGGATTGCAAGCGTGAACCACGCCACCCAGCCATAGACAGTAATTTTAAATGTTTATGGCCTTTTAATCTATTGTTTGCTCATAGATTATTTGAATTGTATTTTTACTTTTTATTTATGTACTTAATAAACCAAAGATGGGCTTAAATTTTAAGAAGAAATAGAAAAGACAGTAAAATTTTTCTTCTTTGGCTACCCTCTGGGAGAATCTTAACAAAGATGTGACTTAGAAAACTACTATATTTAACGCCCTTGCTAGAACTTTTTCTTTTTAAGCCCCAAAAGTACAGCTTGCTCATTAACCCAATAGTTTCTGGCAGGTCAACAGGCAAAGTAGAAAATCCTAAAGGGTGAAATTTAGGGGTAATAATGTATGACTCCATTCATCAATGTATACATTTGCTGACTTATTTAAATTAGAAGGTGTTCAGGAAGTAGAAAAGAATAGGATAAATAGAAAACAAGCAACAGATAGTAAACCAATCACAAAATGAGAACATAATAAATTGGAGGAAGAGAAGGTTTAAAAAGACGTAATGAAGATATCAGATTATTTTAAAAAACCTAAAGGCAGAAAACTCTCTTAAGTAATGCTAGCTCATGGGTTGTTGCATTGAGCAACTCTGGGAATGCCATTCACGTAGAACACAGTGCAACAGCTTTGTCCTAGAAACTGCCTCTCCAGAGGAGACCAAAAATTATCTTCTTTCTGTGTTACAGGTGAAATTGAAACTGCTAAAAATGAATCAGAATGGCCATGTGATTATTTATAGCTCATAGTAACATTTTTAGTACTTTACAAAAATAAGTGGGACAATTGGACTTCTTAGGGGGTGGTAAGAGATTATATTCTGTGATTTTTATATTCCAAGTTAGAACAAAACAGGTGATTGTAAAATAACATTTATTCTTTATTATATTTATTTTCTAGAAGTATATACTATCAAGTATAAATTAAGAGAATTCATACTCTCAGATTTAAAGATGAATATAAACTAGAACTAAGGAGAACTCTTAGAGAAAACATAATTTATGAACATTTTTAGGTTTTCCATCTAAACCTTCTTTTTTTTAATATTGACTGTAGAGTGATGTTCCAATAGATTTACTTGATGTGGATAAAAATTCTGCTGTTGTTAGCTTTAGCAGCTGTGATTCTGAGGTGAGTAAAAAATATAAAAGAATTCTTCACATGCTTTCATTTCTATTATGCCATTTTGATTAAAGTCTATAAATGCTGTTAGGTTTTGATGTTTCTTTTTCAGTCATTTCTTATGTAACCTCTCCTTCAAAATCTGTGTCGGTTCTCTTTCCCTGTCCTCAGTCGAGAAACCTAGTGTTGTCCTAGATTCCTTCCTTCCTGTGATCTGTTACAGGTTGATAACCCTTATGTGAAATGCTTGGGACCAAGAAGTATTTTGGATTTTGGATTTTTTTAGGTTTTGGAATATTTGTTTTATACTTACTGGTTCAGCACCCCAAATTTGAAAATCTGAAATTCTGAAATGCTCCAGTGAGCGTTTCCTTAAAGTATTATCTTGGCACTCAAAAAGTTTAGGGTTTTGGAGCATTTTAGATACTCAGTTTGGGAATGTTTAGCCTATAGACCCAATTAGTCAGTTTCTGTCAGTTCTACCTCCATGGCTTTCATACTTCTACTTGGCTTCATTCCTACCCCTGTTAACTTAGTCCAGGCCCGTATCATGTCTTCCTTGAACTACTTTATACATTTCTCTGCCTCTAGTCTTGCCTCTGACTTCTGGGATATGCTGTATGTACACTACTACCAGAAAGTCTTCCTTCCTAAAACACAAACATCACTGTATCTTTCTTTTCTCAAAACCTTTTAAATATTCCTGATTTCCTGCTAGATATAAATATAGATTCCTTATTGTGGCATAGAAAACTTTCCATGATTCAGCTCTTGATTACATTTCTAACTTCTCTCTCACTGGCTGCTACCACCCCTCCCATGCACATTATTTCTGCCAAACTGAAGTTCTTAAAATTCCTGAAAATGCTATATAGTTTCACACATCCCTGCATTGGAACATGATCTGTTGCTTCCCCCGCTCTTCCTGCCCTGCCCCACTTTTTCTAGGCTTGTTGAATGCGTAATAAACTTCATTCAACAGACTTTTATTGAGCACTTAACATGTGCACAGTACCTGAGATGAGATCACGTCAGTGCTTTTGGACATGCTTTCTGTATCTCTTCTTTCTGCTTAGTACTAGCCGATAAGCAGTCTCAGAGCTACGTGTGACTCCTGAAGAAAAGTCAAGGTATAGATAAGGTTTGGATTAATTGCATTGGAGAAGGCAAGCCAGAGCAGGAGGAGATGGTAACTGGAGTTGGTGGGTAGTTGTATTAATATGTATTTTATTTTCATTTTTATGCATTGGCACTGCTGCAGAATATATTTTACTTATTTGGTTTTTGTTACTTATTTACTTTTTTTAAGACATGGTCTCACTCTGTTGCGCAGGCTGGAGTGCAGTGGCGTGATCATGGCTCATTGCAGCCTCGACCTCCTGGGCTCAAGCAGATCCTTCCACCTCAGCCTTCCAAGTAGCTGGGACTACAGGCACAAGCCACCATGCCTGGCTGATTTTGAAATTTTTTGTAGAGACAGGGTCTTCCTATGTTGCCCATGCTGGTCTCAAACTCCTGGGCCTAAGTGATCCTCCCACCACAGCCTGCCAAAGTGCTGGGATTATAGGCATGAGCCACCATGTCTGGCCTTATATATTTTTTAAAAAGGAGGAATAAAAGAGTAGATAAAGTAAAATATTGATAGATATAAGAATACTTTTCTTTCTTTCTTTCTTTCTTTCTCTTTCTTTTTCATTCTTTCTTTCTTTTTCTTTCTTTCTTTCTTTTTCGTTCTTTCTTTCTTTCTTTTTGTTTCTTTCTGTCTTCTTTTTTTTTTTTTTTTTTCTCTCTCTCTCTCTCTCTTTCTTTCTTTCTTTCTTTTTGACGGAGTCTTACTCCATCACCCAGTCTGGAGTGCAGTGGCACAATCTCAGCTCACTACAACCTCCGCCTCCCAGGTTCAAGCAATTCTCCTGTCTCAAGACTCCCAAGTAGCCAGGACTACACACACACGCCACCACACCTGGCTAATTTTTGTATTTTTAGTAGAGATGGGGTTTTGCCATGTTGGTCAGGCTGGTCTTGAACTCCTGACCTCAGGTGATCCACCCACCTTGGCCTCCCAAAGTGCTGGGATTACAGGTGTGAGCCACCATGCCCAGCCTATTTTTCAATATAACTTCATAGTAAAAATTTTATTTTTAATAAGAGATTTTATAACAGTTGTATTACATTATCAATATATGGTTTGTCATCCCTGTTTGAGAACAAAACATAAAAGATATGGCCTACATTTTTATGATTATTTAGAAAATCAAGTTAACATAAACTTAAGATCTTTGATTCTTAAGTTACTATGAAAGATTAATCTGTTTTAATTACATCACTGAAGGATTTTTTGAAATGACTATTTCATACTAATTTAAAATATGTTTTCTAGGACAGTGGCTTTAAAAAAACTTATGGAGATTTCAAGTATACACAAAAGTAGAAAGACTAGTATAATAACTTGCATGTACCCATCACTAATTTTCAACATATGGTTAGTCTTTTTTTTTTTTTTTTCAGAGATGGGGGTCTTACTGTGTCACCTAGGCTGAGGTGCAGTGGTGTGATCATAGCTCATTGCAGCCTCAAACTTCTAGGCTCAAACTTACCTTCTTGTCTCATTCTCCTAAGTACATAGGACCATAGGCATATGCCATGATCCCCGGCTAATTTTTTTTTTATTTTTTTACATTTTGTAGAGATGAGGCCTCACTTTGTTGCCCAGGCTGGTCTTGAACTCCTAGCTTCAAGCTGTCCTTCCACCTCCCAGCCTCCCAAAGTGCTGGGATTACAGGTGTGAGCCACCATGCCCAGCCCAGTCTTATTTTCTCATGCTCTTCACCCTCTCCTTCCCCACTCCCAAACCTCATCCCAAACATGTTATCTGTATCATTTATCAATAAACACTGTAGTATATAACGTTTGTTTTTAATCATACAAGAATATATTTACGGCTTGGCACCGTGGCTCGTATGTGTAATCCCAGCACTTTGGGAGCCCAAGGCAGGTGGATCACCTGAGGCCAGGAGTTCAAGATCAGCCTGGCCAACATGGTAAAACACCCTCTTTACTAAAAATACAAAACAAGTAGCTGGATGTGGGGGCACGCGCCTGTACTCCCAGCTATTCAGGAGGCTGAGGTATGAGAGTCAATTGAACTCAGGAGGCAGAGTTTGCATTGAGCTGAGATCACACCACTGCACTCTAGCCTGGGCAACACAGCAAGACTCTGTCTCAAAAAAAAAAAAAAAAAAGAATATATTTACTTTTAAATTGATCGGTCCTCTCTGTTGAGTTTAAATGATTTGAAATTGTAATGTTTGAGTTTTATATTTTATATTACCATCCTTTTCATTTCTTTGATTATTTAATAAAAATAGAGAAATAGTCTCGAAAATAACATATAAATTATCTTACGTTGCTATGTCTGTTTTTGTAATCCATGAACCTAGCTACATTTCTCTATTTCTAGTAGTTTAATATTCAATTTCAAGAAGTTATAATATTTGAAGGAACTCCTCTAGGTTAGTTCAACAAACATGTATTAAGTGCTTACAGTGTGCCAGGCACTGTGCCATTTGCTGGGAATAGAGAGAAGAGATATTTTCTTTCCTCTGTAAGTATTTGTGAAAAATCCAAGAGATTCAATATCAAACTCTGATGTATGTGCCTTTATAGTATAAACATTTTGTATTAGTCCATTTTCACACTGCTGATAAAGACATATCCAAGATGGGACAATTTACAAAAGAAAGAGGTTTATTGGACTCACAGTTCCACCTGGCTGGGGAGGCCTCACAATAATGGCAGAAGGTGAAAGGCACATCTCACATGGTGGCAGACAAGAGAGAATGAGAGCCAAGAGAATGGGGTTTATAAAAACATCAGACCTCATGAGACTTATTCACTACCATGAAAAACAGTATGGCAGAAACCACCCTCATGATTCAGTTTTCTCCCACTGGGTCCCTCCCACAGCACATGGGAATTACAGAAGTACAATTCAAGATGAGATTTGGGTGGGGTCACAGCCAAACCATATCATTCCACCCCTGCACCTCCCAAATTTCGTGTCCTCACATTTCAAAACCAATCGTGCCTTCCCAAAAGTCCCCCAAGTCTTAACTCATTTTTGCATTAACTCAGAAGTCCACAGTCCAAAGTCTCATCTGGGACAAGGCAAGTCCCTTCTGCCTATGAGCCTGTAAAATCAAAAGCAAGTTAGTTACTTCCTAGATACAGTGGGGGTACAGGCATTGGGTAAATACAACCATTCCTAATGGGAGAAATTGGCCAAAATAAAGGGGCTACAGGCCCCATGCAAGTCCAAAATCTAGCAAGGCAGTCAAATCTTAAACCTCCAAAATGATCCTTTGACTTCATGTCTCACATCTGGGTCACATTGATGCAAGAGGTGGGCTCCTATGGCCTTGGGCAGCTCCACCCCTGTGACTTTGCACGGTGTACTCCCCACTCCTGGGTTCTTTCATAGTCTGGCATTGAGTGTCTGTGACTTTTCCAGGCTCACAGTGCAAGCTGTTGGTGGATCTACCATTCTGGGGTCTGGAAGACAATGGCCCTCTTCTCACAGCTCCATTAGGCAGTGCCCCAGTAGAAACTCTGTGTTGGGGCTCCAACCCCACATTTCCTTCCACACTGCCCTTGACAGGTCCTCTGTGAGAGCCCCGCCCCTGCAGCAAATTTCCGCTTGAACATTCAGGTGTTTCCATACATCTGCTGATATCTAGGCGGAGGTTCCCAAACCCCAATTCTTGACTATTGTGCACTGACAGGCTCAACAACACAGGGAAGCTGCCAAGGCTCAAGGCTTCTGAAGTCACAGGCCAGGCTCTGCGTTGGCCCCTTTCAGCCACGGCTATAGTGACTGGGACACAGGGCACCAAGTTGCTAGGCTGCACACAGCATGGAGATCCTGGGCGTAGCCCACAAAACCACTTTTTCCTCCTAGGCCTCCAGGCCTGTGGTGGGAGGGGCTGCCATGAAGACCTCTGACATGCTCTGGATACATTTTCCCCATTGTCTTGATGATTAATGTTCGGCTCGTCATTACTTATGCAAATTTCGACAGCCAACTTGAATTTCTCAGAAAATGGGATTTTCTTTTCTATTGCATTGTTAAGCTACAAATTTTCTGAACTTTTATGATCTCCTTCCCTTATAAAACCGAATGCTTTCAACAGCACCCAAGTCACTTCTTGAATGCTTTGCTGCTTAGAAATTTCTTCTGCCAGATACCCTAAATTATCTCCCTTCAAAGTTCCACACATCTATAGGGCAGGGGCATAATGCTGCCAGCCTCTTTTCTAAAACATAGTAAGAGTCACCTTTGCTCCATTTCCCAACAAGTTCCTCATCTCCATCTGAGATCACCTCAGCCTGGATTTCATTGTCCACATCACTATAAGCATTTTGGACACAGCCATTCAATAAGTCTCTAGGAAGTTTCACACTTTCCCACATTTTCCTGTCTTTTTCTGAGTGCTCCAAACTGTTCCAGCCCCTGCCTGTTACCCAGTTCCAATGTCACTTCCACATTTTTGGGTATCTCTATAGCAGCACCACACTCTACTAGTACCAGTTTACTGTGCTAGTCAATTTTTACACTGCTGATAAAGACATACCAGGAACTGGACAATTTACAAAAGAAAGAGGTTTATTGGACTCTCAGTTCCACCTGGCTGAGGAGGCCTCACAATCATGGAGGGATGTGAAAGGCATATCTCACATGGTGGCAGACAAGAGAAAAGAGAATGAGAGCCAAGAGAAAGGGATTTCCCCTTATAAAACCATCAGCTCTTATTCATTACCGTGAGAGCAGTATGGGAGAAACTGGCCCCCATGATTCAATTATCTCCCACTGGGTCCCTCCCATAACGCATAGGAATTACGGGAGTACAGTTCAAAATGAGATTTGGGTGGGGACACAGCCAAACCATATCACATTTGGTGTTTGCATTGTCAGATTTTTAGAAGAATTCTTAATGTTTAAAAATGTTATCGTAAAAACTCAAGATGGAAAGAGCATGAGCTTTAGATAGGAATTTGAATTCCAGTTTCATCACTTAATGGCTGTGGGGAAGTTATTTAACTCCTCATAACCTCAGTTTCTTCATCTGTTAAAGCTTAATTAGTAAAACTTAGTGCATAGGGTTTTTGTAAGTATAAGTTAGAACATGTTTCAAAAGCACTTAGCACCAGTGACAGGTACTTAAGTAAATGGTAACCATTATTATTATTGATGCCCTTTTTTTGTTGCTAAAAACATGGATTCATTCTTTTCCTCCACTTTGTATTCTTCCCAGTCAAATGACAACTTCCTTCTCGCCACTTATCGGTGCCAGGCAAATACTACAAGGCTGGAACTCAAGGTAAAAATATTAGAAATTACCTTTACTTGAATGTTTAAATTTCCTTTTTCCTGCTGGTATGTCTTATAACATATGATATTATTTGTTTGCATTTAATTTCTCCCTGAAATGAATTGTTTTGGAGTAATGAATTTTGAATGACCAGTTAGGATATAATTTAGCCCAGACCACAATCTCTGCTATTATTTCTTAATCATCTTCTCTAAAATTATTGATTTTTATTTTTTAAATAGAAATTGGGTTTTGCCATGTTGCCCAGGTTGGTCTCAAACTCTTGAGCTCAAGCAGTTCATATGCCTCAGCCTCCCAAAGTGATGGGATTACAGGGATGAGCCACCATGCCCAGCCTAAAATTATTGGTCTTAAAGTTTCCTCTAACTGAAAATTTTCTTTCAAATGTTTTATTATAGAAAGTTTCAAACATTTATAAAAGTAATGAATCCCCATGTATTAATCACACAGCTTCGGCAGTGATCACCTCATGGCCACCTTGTTTATGCTATCATTACTACCCTAAAATATTTTCAAGCAAATACAAGATACTCATAATTTCATTTAGTGTGTCTAAAAGATAGGTACTCTCTCTTTTTTTAAACATAACTACACTATTATCACACCTAAGAAAAATCAACAATTTTTTAATATTATAAAATATTTAATGTTCAGATTTTACTGATTTTTGTTTTACAGCTTGTTTAATCCAGTCATCCTTTTTTTTTTTTTCTTGAGATGGAGTCTCACTCTTGTGCTCTCGTCGCCCAGGCTGGAATGCAGTGCCATGATCTGGGTTCACTGCATCCTCCGCTTCCCAGGTTCAAGCAATTCTCTTGCCTCAGCCTCCTGAGTAGCTGGGATTACAGGTGCCTTCCATCACACCTGGCTAATTTTTGTACTTTTTTTTGTTTGTTTCGTAGGGACGGGGTTTTACCATGTTGGCCAGGCTGGTCCTCACAGTCATCTTCTAAATTAACTTAGTTATTAAAGTATCTGAGCATTTGTCATATATTTTCCTACCACCTGAATTTTGCTGATTGCATTCCAGTGATATCATTTATCATCATACATTCTAGAGAAAACCTTTTAAAGTTTGACATAATCATTTTTATAATTAAATACTTACCATAGCACACAAATCTGTTTTAGTTATTTATAGTGGGATTAATTTTGATAGACGTATGATCTAAAAATTAAGGACTGTAACTTTTTTCCTGGTGTTGCTGATGTTTTGAAACTCAAAGGTTTTTTTATTTTTCAAGAGAGATGCTGTTACACAATATTTTTTTCACATCTGGTTAAGGAAGTTCCAGTTAAATATGATGTTTCCCCTGAACAATTCATTTTGGTCTGCATACATTCCTTTTTATGTACTTTGAAAGAAAAATGGAAAACTAGGATAAATTTATTTCTTAAAAAAAAAAAAAAAAAGTATCAGTAAGTGACCTAATTAAACATTTTACATTGAGCAAGTTTCTGCTGACAAATTTGAAAGTTGAGTAAAAATTGATTAAAAGCAATGTTTCACTTTTTTTGTTGTTGTTTTGTTTTGTTTTGTTTTTGAGATGGAGTCTTGCTCTGTCACCCAGGCTGGAGTGCAGTGGCGCAATCTTGGCTCGATGCAACCTCCACCTCCCTGGTACAAGCGATTTTCATGCCTCAGCATCCCTAGTAGCAGGGATTATAGGCGTGCGCCACCATGCCTGGCTAATTTTTGTATTTTAGTAGAGACAGGGTTTCACCACGTTGGACAGGTTGGTCTCGAACTCCTGATCTCAGTTGATCCACCCACCTTGGCCTCCCAAAGTACTGGGATTACAGGTGTGAGCCACCACACCCGGCCATGTTCCCCTTTTTTTAGTTGGACATAATAATTTTAAAGTGTAGAAGAAAGACAAAATGCCTGAAAAGAGCCAAGAAAATTATGAAAAAGAAGAAAAGTAAGGTGTAACTTGCTTTGCCATATGATAAAACATACCATAAAACTACCATAATAAAAATAATGGAGGATATATCCAAGCCTAAATATATAGGCCATACAACAGAATAATCTAGAAATAGAACCCAGAATATATTTCACATTTATGGGAATTTAGTGCATGAC
Source organism: Mandrillus leucophaeus (assembly GCF_000951045.1). NCBI lineage: Eukaryota > Metazoa > Chordata > Mammalia > Primates > Cercopithecidae > Mandrillus > Mandrillus leucophaeus. Next base: position 2,807 of record NW_012101642.1, on the reverse strand, counting down.
ATTTCTATTTTAATAGAAGGGAACACTTCTATTAAATCACTATTTCTGTTTAAAAATCACTGTTGACACAACTAGCATCCATCTAGAAGAAAATCAAATGAATTGTTATCTTATGCCATATATAAAAAATAAATTCAGATGAATTAAGTACCTACTTATTTAAAGAAAGAAGACTTAATTGTCTAACAGTAATTGTCAATAACGTATAAACAGCCTATTGTTACAATAAAAACCACCAAGTAAGGAAAATAGGCAAAGGATATGGACAGGCAAGTCACAGAAGAGAAGATTGGGCACAGTGGCTCACACCTGTAATTTCAGCACTTTGGGAGGCCAAGGCGGGCAGATCACTTGAGGTCAGGAGTTCAAGAACAGCCTGGCCAACATGGTGAAACCCTGTCTCTACTACAAAAAAAACAAAAACAAAAAAGTTTTTTGTTACAGGTGTGTAATCCCAGCTACTTGGGAGGCCGAGGCATGAGAATCGCTTGAACCCAGGAGATGGAGGTTGCAGTGAGCTGAGATTGTGCCACTGTACTCCAGCCTGGGCAATGGTGTGAGACTCTATCTCAAAAACAAACAAACAAGCAAACAACCCAAAACACAGAAGAGGGAATCAAAATAGCTAACAAACAAAAACGTTCTACCTCATCTTTAGCCAGAGAAATTCAAATTAAAATAACAAAAAGCAGTTTCTTTTTTCTAGCAGAATGGCAAAAAATTAATAGTTAAAGAACAACATCACTGGGGAGGGGGATGAAGAAAATGACACTGTCAGTCACAGCTCGTGGAAATATAAGTTGTTACAACCACTTTGGAAAATAGATATTAGCTCCTTTGGGGAAATCTATTAATAGCAATAAAATAACAGTAATATACATACAGACATGAATATAATTAATTGCAGCATTGCTTGTAGAAGCAGAAAAGTAGAACCAAGGTGAATACTCATTAATGATTGAATGGTTGAATAAATAACTATTTATCCATATCTTGGAATATTACACAGCTACTATAAAGAATGAGTTGATTTATACAGATTAACATGGAGGGAATTTCATAAAACACACAAAATGTGGATAAAATCTCTCTATATAATTTGAATATATTTTTATTTATATTAATATAAATATGAGTAAATGTATGAAAAGAAACACACCTGTCTGATATAGCCAGTTATATAATATGGGAAGGCATAAGTGGGATGGGAGGAGCAGCAAGGTGGTGGTGATAGGAGAGGCAGAGATAAGGGGGAAAATGTGAACATTAGAAATGAAAGCAAAGATGTGTAGGATATCCAATAGACTTAGTCATGTGAAATGATACATTAAATTAGATCCTTCTTTTAAATTAGATCTTCCCAGCTCAGTGAATTACTATTTCCTGTTAAGTATGTTGAATTCTCAGGATATCCAGCCAGTTATATTCAAAATAGCCCAAAAGAATTTCCAGTTCAAATATGCCATAATTAGATTATAGGTATGCATCTCTATTTTCACAGAATGTCAATAATTAAGTTATTTGAAACATTTTTTCTGTCAATAGATTTTTATAATAACAGCTATGTGCTAAATACTTTTTTTGTACCTGTACGTGGAGAGACATATGAAAGCATAACTACCAAAGTAGTAATAATGATCATCTGGGGTGGGAGGATTTCAGGTGACTTACATGTTTGTCCAGATTTTTCTTTATTGTTTAAATTTGTAAATAAGGAATATTAATTGTTATGCTGATTATTACAAAATAATTTTTCATATAAAATTATTATGTTCTATATTAAAGCTCTTTTTCTTGTGGAAAAAAATCTCTGCCAATATGAGCTTATTACTCTTTAAAACTTAACACCAAAATATAGGTTTATCAGATCTATTTTTTGTTTTCTTTCTGTAGTTTTACTTATTATGTTTTCTTATCCTCTTCCTTGTCAGCAATATTCACAGTGCAACATTTGCAAAACATCTTACTTAAACTTTTTAATGTTTCCCACTTAGGTCAAATTTTGATGTTTTCCCCCTCATGCCATGAAAAGTATGAGTTAAAGTATTAATTAGATTAGAGAAGTTACCTTTGTGTAGTACAAGAGGTACTACAATCTGTCCCATGAATTGGAACAGAGTGGGACGGGAGAAAGACGCTAGACAGCTTTCCAACTCCTCTTAAATTAGGTCTTCACATCTTAGTAAATTTTAAGTACTTGATAACTTGTGTTGAACGTTTTAAAGATATGTTTTGCTGCTAAATATTCTTATTTTGTTTTCTTTTTTCTGTTGAATCAGATTCGCTCAATTGAAGGCCAGTATGGCACACTACAAGCATATGTGACTCCAAGAATTCAACCCAAAACCTGTCAGGTCCGCCAATACCACATCAAACCTCTTTCACTCCATCAAAGAACTCACTTTATTGATCATGACAGGTAGGACAAAGGAAAGAGCAGTTTCTTTTTAGGATATTACACAATTCAAATAGATCTGTTTTTTATTTTTATAGTGTAAATTCTGTTAGCAAGTTCTACTTTTAAAAATTAAATAGTTTAAATATTATAGATTTAATATTTCTAATAAATATAAGATTATTTGTTTTATTTTACAAGCTAGTTTGAGTTGTACTTTTCCATCTTTCTCATATATTACTATTCTGGGATTATTGGAATAGCAGTTCTCTTTCTCAGATACTTAATGTGAGAGCAAATACTGTTTAACCTTTTTTTTATTATTATTATACTTTAAGTTCTAGGGTACATGTGCACAATGTGCAGGTTTGTTACATATGTATACATGTGCCATGTTGGTGTGCTGTACCCA
>NW_012101641.1:52490-52769 GCF_000951045.1 Mandrillus leucophaeus | reverse complement strand
CTTTAACATTATATTTATATTTACATATATATGTATATATGTCCACCAAGAACATCATGTTAATTGGGAGAGATTATAGGCATTTTATTAAATTCAGGAACAAAACAGCCACTTGCATATTACAAGTACAATGTAATATTAATTGGCCAACACAGTTAGATAAGAGAAAGAAATTAGAGGGATTAAAATGGAAGAAGATAGGACTATATATCTAGAGAATTCATGAGAATCAAATGAAAAGCTACTGTAAACAGTAAAAGAATTCAGAATGAATATAAG
>NW_012101641.1:45901-46319 GCF_000951045.1 Mandrillus leucophaeus | reverse complement strand
TATTGTTATTAGATTTTGAACATTAATAGTGGTAAACAAATTATGTTTATAGTTTTACAATTAGATTCCAGATATTAAGAATAAAGATGTTCTGGTTTTTTGAAAAGATCAACAAAATTGATAGGCCACTAGCAAGACTAATAAAGAAGAAAAGAGAGATCAAATAGACGCAATGAAAAATCATAAAGGGGATATCACCACTGACCCCACAGAAATACAAACTACCATCAGAGAATACTATAAATATCTCTATGCAAATAAACTAGAAAACCTAGAAGAAATGGATAATTTCCTGAACACTTACACTCTCCCAAGACTAAACTAGGAAGAAGTTGAATCCCTGAATAGACCCATAGTAGGCTCTGAAATTGAGGCAACAATTAATAGCCTACCAACCAAAAAAAGTCCAGGACCAGAC
>NW_012101641.1:44988-45843 GCF_000951045.1 Mandrillus leucophaeus | reverse complement strand
TTTTGCATTAGACTTAAAAATATCAAGATTCAAAATCTGTGAACCATAAAAGACTGATATATATCACTGCATACAAATAACTATTGTGCATGACTGAAGCCACTAAGAACAAAGACAAGTGACCAAGACCAAGTAGAAAAAATATTTGCAACCCATATCACAACCAAAGGGCCAGTGTCTCTAATACATAAAGAGCTTCCAGAAGTTTATAAGGACACACACACACACACAGACACACACACACACACACACACAAACAGAAAAATCAACAAAGATAGTCCAGAGAAAATAAAATTCATACAGCTCTGAAACATTTGAAAAGATGCTAAATATTAATCAAAATAAGAGACATAAATTAAAAGGAGATATTATTTCCATCTACTAGATTGTTAAAACATGAAAAAACCTGACATTATCTCTTATTTGCTAGATTGTGGGGAAACACACCTTCTTGTACATTGCTAGTGGGAGTCCATATTTGTACAACTCCATTGGAGGACAATTTGGCAATATATTAATATATTGGAATCACAAATGTATTTAACTTTTAGGATTTTATTATATGTGTGTGTGTGTGTGTGTGTGTGTATGCTACGTATGCGTGCATACATACCAGACATACAAGGTTACTCGGTGTAGTGTTAACATAATAGCAAAAGATTGGGGGGAAAACTAAAGGGCCCATCAATAGGGACTGGTCAAGCAAGATATGGTACATCCATATCTGTGTTAGATAGCTGTAAGAAAAGAATAAGAAATTGTGCATTGATACGGAAAGATCTCCACAATACATTGCTAAGTGAAGAAAAGTAGTTGCTGAGTGGTTTGCTACCTGTTGGGAAAGAAAGGGCAGAA
>NW_012101641.1:44393-44938 GCF_000951045.1 Mandrillus leucophaeus | reverse complement strand
CTGGCTCAAGCAATCCTCCTACCTCAGCCTCCTGAGTAGCTGCACCCAGCTCTCACTTGACCTCTTTGAGTCCTTATCTACTCATATGAAGATGGGAATAAATATATCTTCCTTGGAAAATTTGTGAGGACCAGAGATACGTGCAAATTCCCTGGTACAATCAACAAATGATGTATTTTCTTATTTTACATTTCTTTGGTTTCCAAAGCTTCATTTTAAACATATGCTCAGTTATCCTATTTTATCCATTCTAAGATGTGTGTTTCTCCCTATATTTTAACATCTCTAAAATCTGGATGTGTCTTATGATAGATGCCATCTCCTACTCACTGTCATCCAGGTTGCAGGCATAATCAAGTTGTATGAGCACCTGATACGAAAGAGAAAGCACCAGCAACAATGAACAATAAACAATTACCAATAAAATCTGGGTAATTTCATTTGAAATTACCACTGCAAATCTTGATTTGGGTTTGTACTCTAACACTACCACAACAGGACAACAGTTATCTTCCCCCCAACTTTGGAACCCATGATCATTGAAA
>NW_012101641.1:42343-43568 GCF_000951045.1 Mandrillus leucophaeus | reverse complement strand
CCGCATGTTCTCACTCATAGGTGGGAATTGAACAATGAGATCACTTGGACACAGGAAGGGGAACATCACACACCGGGGCCTATTGTGGGGAGGGGACAAGTGGGAGGGATAGCATTAGGAGATATACCTAATGTAAATGACGAGTTAATGGGTACAGCACACCAACATGGCACACGTATACATATGTAACAAACCTGCACGTTGTGCAAATATACCCTAGAACTTAAAGTATAATAAAAAAATTAAAAAAAGAATAAAGATGTTCTTAGCACATTAATTATTAGCATTGATTGACAATAAATTAGGTTCGGATTCAATGCTGTCAGTGCTTCTCTTGGAAGAAATGCAATGATTGTCTCAAATAGAAATTTTGTCTGTAATGGGGACTGGCACTAAAGATATTCAGGGCGTGGTGTAGCAGATCAGAATCAGCCAGCCCCAGTGTTCTTCCTCTTGGTGTCCTAAACCTTTAGGCTCCCTCACCTGATTGATTTCTTATGGTTTGAGAACAACTGCCCTGGACCCTTAACTGCTGTTTCTAAAGATTCCCTAGATCCATGGTTGAAATTAGTTCCCAGAATGGATACGAGGTGGGAGCTCCAAGGACAGAAGGATGAATATGGGAGTTCTGGGGAGGATGAGGAGTTTATCAAGTGATCAAGGTGGAAGAAGACATCAGAGTTTCAGAGCACACCTGTGCAAAGGCACAGAGTCCTCAAATCACATGGAGAGTGATGACTACTCTGGTGAACCTGGAATGGTGGCATTAATTGAACATCTAGTCTGGTCCCTATCATTACTGTTATGTGGAATATCAAAGAAATGAAAGAGACACTTCTGATCTTCCCATAATTTCCTTCAGAAGCATGTTCCATTATACAATTAAAGAAAAAGAAGACCTATGCAATAATGAGGTAAATAAACATCAAGTGTTTTAGTGACTTTTACCATTTATCAGGCAGGAGTAGTCTGTGACTTGCCGGGCAGGGCAAGAACAGTAGAGGATCTGATATCCAAGAGACTTGGGTTCAGACTCTGGCCCTGCCGTTTCCTAGTGGTGTGATGTTGGGCAAGTCACTTGATCTCTTTTATTTTTTTATTTTTTGAGACACTATCTTGCTCTGTTGCCCAGGATGGAGTGCAGTGGTGTAGTCATAGCTCACTGCAGCCTTAAATTCCCTGGCTCAAGCAATCCTCCTACCTCAGCCTCCTGAGTAGCTGCACC
>NW_012101641.1:33869-37703 GCF_000951045.1 Mandrillus leucophaeus | reverse complement strand
TTCTCCCCTTGCTTTTTTTGGATAAAACTTGAGTGTGTTCTTTTAATTTTTACAGTGATAAAAATATCTGCCAAGCAGAGACCCGGAAAACTTTCGTAAAAGGGAAGTTTGAACACATTCAACACATCGTCATTGATGAAGCTCAGAATTTCCGTTCTGAGGATGGAGACTGGTATGGGAAGGCAAAAACCATCACTCGGAGAGCAAAGGATGGCCCAGGAATTCTCTGGATCTTTCTGGACTACTTTCAGACCAGCCACTTGGATTGCAGTGGCCTCCCTCTTCTCTTAGACCAGTATCCAAGAGAAGAGCTCACCAGAATAGTTCGCAATGCAGATCCAATAGCCAAGTACTTACAAAAAGAAATGCAAGTAATTAGAAATAATCCTTCATTTAACATCCCCCCTGGTTCCCTTGAGGTACTTCTTGAAGCTGAATGGTCCCAGGGTGTTCAGGGAACCTTACAAATTAAGAAACGCTTGACTGTGGAGCAAATAGTGACCTTTGTGGCAGACACCTGCAGGTTCTTCTTTGAAAGGGGCTATTCTCCAAAGGATGTTGCTGTGCTTGTCAGCACCACGAGAGAAGTGGAGCGCTATAAGTATGAGCTCTTGAAAGCAATGAGGAAGAAAAGGGTTGTGCAGCTCAGAGATGCATGTGATATGTTGGGTGATCACATTGTTTTAGACAGTGTCCGGCGATTCTCAGGCCTGGAAAGGAACATAGTGTTTGGGATCCATCCAAGGACAACTGATCCAACTATCTTACCCAATATTCTGATCTGTCTGGCTTCCAGGGCAAAACAACACCTATATATTTTTCCGTAGGGTGGCTGTTAGGAAGAACTCCAAACCAAAATGCTCTGTAAATGTCTATGGGTGACAGTCTGCTGATGGTAGAAACCTTTCTTTTTAGTTTACAAGTTAGAGATTTGGACAGAGCTGACACAAAGAGTTTGGAGCTGCCCCATTTCTGGCTCTCCTTTCAGGGTTCCTCACCCAACTCTTTTCAGCAGCGGTGGTTGGCCCCCGTTCTGACCCCTGACTCTTTCAGCCAGAAAGATGGTGGCTTTCTAAAGGAACTTTAGCTGCCCTGCACGACGCAGATCTGTGTCTTGCACTTTGGGTAAAAGCCATAAAAATAAGAAACTCAGTGTGTGGCCTTTCTTTCTTCCAAGGCTAGGCTTCTTTTTTTAAGTCCCTTCATGTAGTTTGTTGTTTTTAAAAATTTATCCCGAATTGTTTTCTGCAGAAGCCTGGTCTGTTAGGAGCTTACTGGCCATAGCAGAAGCAATTGTTCCTGAATTCTTCACATTTATCTTTGCTGTATTCATTTAGTGCTTGGGAGAGTCCCAAGATAATTCAGTCACTGTCAGATTAATAATTTTGTCAGAACAAAGAATACCGTTGTGAATATTTAATCCTTTAAAATTGTGATCTCCAGAGCTTGTTTCAGAATGGCGCAGACCAAGCCTTAATTGGGATAGTGAACATTGATGGTCACTTTAAAGAGAAATTATAGGCCAAAATGAAATGAACAGAAACCTGTTTGCCCTGGCTTTCAGTGGAAGATAATATTAGAGACCAAAATGTGGTTCTGAAGGTGTGTATCAGCCCTAAGGTGAACCGAACTTGGGAAAGATTGTCTTTAAAAACCAAAGAGTTTATGTTTTTAACTTCTCAGTTTAGTTCTATGCATTGCTCTATAACACACCTAGTGAAGTTTTATGTCATTGTTGAACTATGATTTTTTTTTCCATTTACTTTCATGGTTTGGTGGTCCATTGTTATGGACTGAATGTTTGCATCCCACCCTTCATCCCCAAATTCCCATGTTGAAGCCCCAACCTCTAGTGTGGAGCTGGGGCTGTTAAAAAAGTAACGAAAGTTACATGAAGTGATGGTGGGGCTGTGATCTGCTAAGGTTGGTGTCCTTATAGGAGGAGACCCCAGAGAGCTTATTCCCTCCCTCCTTGTGCATGCAAACAAGAGGGCATGGGAGCACACAGAGAGATGGCAGCCACCTACAAGCCAAGAGGAGAACCCTCACAATGAAACTCTTGCTGCTGGCACCTCTGTCTTGGACTTCCAGCCTCCAGACTGTGAGAAACAAATTTCTGTTGTTTCAGCTGCTCAGTCTCTGCTGTTTTGTTATTGCAGCCCGAGAACACAGCTGTATGATTATTTGTCAAACAGAAAACACTGATACTTAACAATGCTAATGCAATTATTTATTTGCTTTTCAGTCTCTACAAAACATTCTAAAACACTAATCTAAATACTAACAATAAAATATTTGCATAACTAATGGAAATTAAGAAATCATATGCCCAACATTTCACTTATTAATAATCTTACTCTGCTGATTTCCCCCCAGATTGTGAGTTTTGAACTTTCCTGCCTTTCTCCTGTCTTTCTGTGTTAACTCATGGAATTCCAGTTATCTAGCCTTGAAATTGTAGGTTCTCCTAACTTAAGCAAAATCTGACAGATCAGCACAGTAAGGAGAAAAATGCTACTTCTTTCTTTCTGACTGCACTAAATCAGGTACAACTCAGCATTAAAAAGCTATCTTGTAAATGTTGTTCCTAATAAATTAGTCTTATAAGATCCCTGGACTTTGGAGTTGTTGTAATGTCTTTGAGAGTAATTCTTTAAAAGTCTAATTTTGACTGGTTGTATCTCTTTATGATTTATTGCGCCACTAACAATATTTGAAACAATATATATTTTTAAATGTATAAATAATTATGAATTTTTGTGTAGACCAAAGAGGATTACTGATATTTGTTTCCATATGAATGGCAAAAGATTTAGCTTACAGATCTACTGCATTTCTGTTTTAAATAAAAAGTTGAGAGTTTGTGTCTCATTAAACTGGAAAAAAAATGGTCTTGTAAAATAAATGATTAAATGGGGGAAAAGGAGAAGACTGAGGCCAGTGACTCCATGCAAGAGCCAAAACGAACCAGTAAAAGATTAAGCAACGTTAACTTTCAATTTTTTTTTGAGAGACAAGATCTCACTATGTTGCCCAGTTTGGAATGCAGTAGTGCAATCATAGCTCACTATAGCCTCAAACTCCTGGGCTCAAGTGATCCTCCTGCCTCAGCCTCCCAAATTGCTGGGATTATAGGCGTGAGCCAGTGCACCAGGCTCAATTGGGTGCCTGCCCGTCTCTGGACTCTGCCTCTAGACATCTGGGATGTACTTCATTAAAGATCTGAAAACCTACCCAGCCATTATAAAACGAAACAAAGTGTTTTCATATTTTAAATTAACTTTTTATTTTAGAGTAGTTGTAGAATTACAGAAAAAGTTACAAAGGTAGTACAGAAAGTTCCTGTGTCCCCTTCATTTAGTTTCCTCTTTATTTTATTTTATTTTATTTTGACAAGGTCTTGCTCTCTCACCCAGGCGGGAGTACAGTTGGGTGATCACAGCTGACTGCAGCCTTTAACTCCTGGACTCCAGTGATCCTCTCACCCCAACTAGCTGAGAACATGCCACTACACCTGGCTAATTTTTAAAAACTTTTTTGTAGAGGACGGGGTGTTATTATGTTGCCCAGGCTGGTCTCAAACTCCCAGGCTCAAGCAATCCTCCTGCGTGGGCTTCCTACAGTGCTGGGATTAGGTGTGAGCCATTGCAGTGGCTAGTTCCCTTTTTTATTACCGTCCTGTTGTGATTCACTCATCACAACTAAGGAACCAACCTTACTTAGTACTATTAACTAAACCCCACATTGTGTTTGGATTCTCTAGTTTTTTGTTTGTTTGTTTTTGAGACAGAGTCTCGCTCTGTCGCCCAGACTGGAGCTGGAGTGCAGTGTCGC
>NW_012101641.1:31432-32679 GCF_000951045.1 Mandrillus leucophaeus | reverse complement strand
AAAAAAAAAAAAAAAAAAAAAAAAAAAAAAAAAAAAACCACAACAGTCAACATCAACAAATTAAACAAATAAATAACAATGAGGATCCAGCTCTTGGTTTCTAATACCCTTAAGTATACAATACATTATTATTCTCTATACTCACCATGCTGTACAACTGATCTCAAGAACTTATTCATCCTAAGTGAAACCTTGTATCTTTTGACCACCATCTCCTCATTCCCTGACCTCTGTCCCCCATCTGGCCCCTGGCATTCTGCTACTCTCTGCTGCCATTAATTCAACTATTTTAGATTCCACATATAATTGGAATAATGCAGTATTTGTCCTTCTGTGCCTAGATTATTCCACTTAGCATAATGTCCTCCAAGTTCATCCATGTTGTTGCAAATGACAGGATTTCCTTCTTTTCTAAGGCTGAAGGGTATTTCATTTTGTGTGGTGTGTGTTTGAGAGACAGAGTGTGTGTGTGCATATGTAACACATTTTCTGTATCCATTCATGCATCGATGGACAGTTTAATTGCATATCTTGGTAATTATTAATGATACTGCAATGAACACGGGAGTGTAGATACCTCTTTGACATACTGATTTCACATCTTTTAGATATATAGTCATAAAATTGAAATTTAATATAAAACAAGATATACACCCAGAAATGGGATTGCTGGATCATATGATAGTTATTTTATAACTATGGTTGCTACTTCGGGAGAACATGGTTACTTCCTTGACTCACCAGCAGTATGCATTGACTTTTCTTTTCTTTTCTTTCTTTCTCTCTCTTCCTTTCCTTTTTCTTTTTCTTTTTCTTTTTTTTCTTTTTCTTTTTTTTTTTTTTGAGACAGGGTCTTGCTCTTTTGCCCAGGCTGGAGTGCAGTCACTACAGCCTGGAAACTCTGGGCTCAAGGGATCCTCCCACCTCAGCCTTCTGAGTAGTGAGGACTACAGGCGCAGGCCACCAGGCCTGGTTAGTTTTGTTTCTCTTTTTTGTAGAGAGGAGGTCTCCCTTTGTTGCCCAGGCTGGTCCAAAACTCCTGGGATCATGTGATCTTCTCACCTCAGGCTCCTCAGTAGATGGGACTACAGGCCTGCTCACCATATTCAGCTAATTTTTTTCTTTTTTTTTTTTTTCTTTTGTAGCTGTGGGATCTCTCTGAATTGTCCACGCTCGTCTTAAACTCCCCTCAAGCGATCCTCTCACCTTGGCCTCCCAAAGTGCTGGGATTACAGGCATGAGCCACT
>NW_012101641.1:29530-31382 GCF_000951045.1 Mandrillus leucophaeus | reverse complement strand
CCGGCGGGTCTGGGGGTCCTCACCCTGACCAGTTGTTGGTGGGCGTGAAGGCCAGCGTCTCCTGGAGTTTGACCCCGTCTAATCCTCGCCTGCCCGGAAAAGGAGTGGGTGGGCATCAATCTCTGCAGCAGGGGTTTGGGGAGGTGCGTAGGGTAGGGAGGGGGTGCGGGCCTAAGCTTCTCAGCGCAGCACCCCGCCTCAGGAGGAGCCAAAGAAGATGCCTGCAGCAGGAGTCTCAGGTCCCGCGCCAAGGGCGTTGCCCTGGGGGATTGTCTTGGCCTCTGGGTTCTGGAGATGCGACAAACTAGCCCTGAGACCACAGCTACAGGGAAAGGCGACCAGTGCACAGAGCCTGTGCCCTATTACTTTATATATTACTATAAAAATAGCTGTATTGAGCTGTAATCGACATACATGAAATTGCACTTGTTTAAAGTGTACAAAATGATGGATAGCCACCTATGTAGAATCCCTTGAAATCATCACCGCACTTAAGACAATGAGCTTATGGGGAGGGCTGGGTAAGGAGAGAGAGGCAGGAGAGTGAGGGACCTGCTAGTGCAAAATGGAAGGGGGCACCAAAGAAACACCACCTCTCAGTGACCAAGATGCACAATATTTTAAAATCAAAATTAATGCAAACATTTTTGATGAATGAAATATAAAAATGTTAAATGAAGAACGGATCCAACTTTGCATTTGCTGGGCCCTGTGTCACTCCTCTCACCCTAGTCACACCTGTTGGGATTATAGGCATGAGCCACCATACCCTGCCCATTCTGGGTTTTAAACTGTACTTTATTTATTACTATTTTCTTTTTTTAAACCTGATCAACCATGAGCATGCAGAAGTTCTCTGAATGAATGGAACTTTTTTCATAACACACTGTATATTAATAGGCAAATTTTGAAGGTCATTCGATTTGGAATTTTCTTTTTTATAGCACTTCTAATCAGTGTGTGTGACACACCACAGAGGTAGGAAAGACCATTTTTAGTAAATTATCTTCTTAATTGTAGAGAATTTCTGAAAATAAAACTGATGAAATTGTAAATTCTGCCTTTGCGGGGTTCCAAACGACAGATCCATGGCGTCCTATTTGAAGAATTAATGCCCTGGAATGTTCCAGCCTTTGTTGGACACTTGATAACAAGATCCACCAGGGGTCAGGACAAGTGCACTAAGAAAGCCTTCTACTACTCTCCGTCTCTGATTCTTCGGACCATCCAGTCTTGCTGGCAGAGAGGTCAGGGATGGCTCTGTTGTACCCATAGGGACATGCAACAGTTGTGGAAGGAGTGATTACATTCTCCTCAGATGACAACACAGTTCTCTTGCTTGTTTTCGGCTTGACGCCCAATAAAGGCATCCATCACCTGGACCCTGCAGATGGCAGTTGTGTGGCACTCCATGTCCCAGCTCTACATGCCCACTGGGTTTCACATCTGGAGACAGAACATTTTTGTTGCCATTCTAACTCACAGCCTGTGCTCCCAGAGTGAGAGGGCAAGGCACGGGGCTCCTTGCCATCTTCCACGTTAGCGTTGGCAGCTGTGCAGAGCCTATAGTGGAGACTGGATTGTTGTTATTTATTCAATAGTGTTGAGACTAAATTCCAAGTAAGACACAATTATTGGACCAGATTAAAGAAAAAAAAAAAAACCCAGAACAAAACAAAAAACCCACTATCGGGGTGCCCAGGTAAGAACTGTGTGATTTTGGGGGTAGTGGGGAAGATAGACCAAAAAAAATACCCCAAAACAAAAAACCACAAAGTATATTTCCTATGCTCCAAAGCAGATAGATATGGCTTGTTCCCAAGGCCTGGCCAATGGAATATTGGAAGGTAAT
>NW_012101641.1:23426-25343 GCF_000951045.1 Mandrillus leucophaeus | reverse complement strand
AAAATTGCTCAGAGAAAAGAGCTTGAGTGCATTGCTTTCTGATGAAAGCCTGCTAATTCAAGGTAATATAATTAAATCTAAAGAGAAAAGCACGTCTCAAAAATATTGAATTGTATTAGCACACAGAGTTAACTGGGACCATACAGATTTGAAAAAAAACCAACAAGATGTTTTTGATAAAGTTAAATTGCCAAGGAGCCAGACCTAGATTTTTAAAATCCAGAAAGCAAAAACTGTGATGCTTTGAGACCTAACACAGCCCTTGGACTCCAACATTCTTTGGGCAAGCAGTAGGTTGAGAAAGATGGTGAGCTCTAAAGGAAGGTATAGTCCCCAGTTCCTGCTTTAAATGTGGTTGAAGAAAATAATAGAAAAGGGAAACCTTCCACTTTAAAAGTGGAAGAAGGGCGACTGAGTGAGACTCTGTCTCAAAAAGAAAAAAATGGAAAAAGTTAATGACACCCTCCTGAGAGTGAAAGCAGGAACCATGGGTTCTATTCAAGAGATACTGAATTCCTAGCCAGAGCAATTAGGCAAGAAAAAGAAATAAAAGGCACCCAAATTGGAAAGGACAAAATAAAATTATCTGTGTTTGCAGATGTCATGATATTATATATAGAAAATATTGCGGGATCGGGCCAGCAGCCCGCATTGCAATGGGGCTCTTTCTTTGTTCCCAGACAGATCGGCAGGTCGAGAAATAAAAGACACACATGAGATAGTGAAAGCTGGGTCCAGGGGCGTCACTGCTTTCTGGTCCTGCGATGCTGCCAATGCACTGGATATGCCAGCATTTATTATTAAGTTTAGTGAGGGCAGGGGTAGGTTAGTGAGGGATTTAGGTCATTTGATTATGAGGTGAGATGGTCACATGGGGATGAAGTAATTCTTTAACAGTATGCAGAAGTGCAATATACAGAGATAAGAAGTTACAATATAGTGTGTGCATCAGCAATTTTTAACAGAGCCTTAAAACAGAAACACAGTCTATTCATAACCTATGTTTAGCAAGATATTAATCAGCACTAACAGTTGCAGCAAAAGCTGGCTGCAAACAATCAATAGACACAGGACGTGAAGCTAGACAACTGGTTAGACCACAAATTCTCAGACGGGAGTATGCCTTAACCCTAAAGAGACCTAGAAGAGCCATGGCAAGATAAGGGTGTTTATAACCCTAGCTTATTCATATGAACAGGCACCCTCATGTGTCCGTTTATAGGCTCTCCACAGGAGTCGCATTCTATTCCCAGGGCTATGAACATCTGCTTTTCTGGGATAGGAATCTTGGTGATGTGAAACCTCCCTGACTGCATGTCCGTTTATAGGTTTTCTGCAGGGGAAGCACATCATGCGCTGTTGGCTCATTCTGGCAGCCCAACATTGCATTGTCTTTACACAATCCTGCATGCAATTTTGTATTTACAATAATCAGGAGCATTTCGTATTTTATTCCGTAGCAATGGTTTCAGGGGGTTTCCCTTCAAGAAAACTCTAAAAACTCCAGAGGAACTGTTAGAACCAATTAACAAATTCAGTAAAGTTGCAAGGTACAAAACCAATAATGCAAAAATCAGCAACGTTTCTGTCTGATAACAACTATGCAAAATAGAAATCAGCCAGTCATGGTGACTCACACCTGTAATGCCAGCACTTTGGGAGGCTGTGGTGGGTGGATCACTTGAGGCCAGGAGTTTGAGACCAGCCTGGCCAACATGGTAAAACCCTATCTCTACTAAAAATACAAAAATTTGCTGGGCATGGTGGTGGACACCTGTAATCCTACCTACTCAGGAGGTTGAGATGGGAGAATCACTTGAACCCAAGAGGTGGAAGTTGCAGTGAGCCAAGATCAAGCCACTGCACTCCAGTTTGGGTGACAAAGTGAGACTCTGTCTCAAAAAAAAAAAAAAAAAA
>NW_012101641.1:21656-23361 GCF_000951045.1 Mandrillus leucophaeus | reverse complement strand
CCATGTTCATGGATTGGAAGAATTAATATTGTTGAAATGTTTATTCCACCCAAAGTGAACTACAGATTCACTACAACTTCTATCAAAATTCCAAGGACATTTTCCACAGAAATAGAAAAATAGTCTTAAAATTTCTATAGAACCACAAAAGACCCCAAATAGCCTAAGCAATCTTGAGTAAGAAGAACAAAGCAGGAGACTTTACACTACCTGATTTCCAAATGTAGTACAAAGCTATAGTAATCAAAACAGCATGGTACTGGCATAAAGAGAGTCATATAGACCAATTAAACAGAATAGAGATCCCAGAAATAAATATACACATTCATAGGCCAAGCAACCTTGAGAAAGATACCTTGAACATACATGGTGAAAGGATACTCTTTTCAATAAATAGTGTTGGGAAAACTGGATATTCAATGCAGAAGAATGAAATTGGGTCTTTATCTCTTACCATATAAAAATAAATTCAAAATTGATTAAAGACTTACATGTAAAAGCTGAAACTGTAAAACCACTGGCAGAAAACCCAAAAGATAATTTATTGATGTTGGTCTTGGCAATGAATATTTAGAATATGACCCCAAAAGTACAGGCAACAAAAGCAAAAAAAGACATATGAATGACACAAAACTAAAAAGCTTCTGCACAGCAAAGGAAATTATCAAAAGAATGGAGACAACCTACAGAAGGAGAGAAAATATTTGCAAACCATACATCTAATAAGGGGTTAGTATCTAAAATATAAAAAGAACTCAAACAATTCAATAGCAAGGAAACAAATAATTCAATTTAAAAACGAGCAAAGGATCTGAGTAGACAAATATCTCAAAATAAGACATTTCAATGGCCAATAGGTATATGAAAAAGTGTTCAATATTACTAATAATCAACGAAATATTAATTAAAAACACAAAGAGGTATCATCTCATACCCATATAGCTATTATTAAAAAGACAAAAGATAAGTGTCGACAAGGATGTGGAGAAAAGGCAGTATCTGCACACTGATGGTGGGAACTTAAATTAGTGCAGCCATTAGAGAAAACAATATGGTGGTTCCTCAAAAAATTAAAAATAGGCCAGGCTAAGTGATTCACACCTGTAACCCCAGTACTTTCAGAGGCTAAGGCAGGAAGACCACTTGAAGCCAGGAATCTGAGACCAGCCTGGGCAACATAACAAGATCTTATCTCTACAAAACATTTTTTAAAATTACCTGGGCATGGTGGCATGAGTCTGTGTTCCCAGCTGCTCTGCAGGCTGAGGTGGGAGGGTCACTTGGGCTCAGAAGTTTGAGGCTGCAATGATCTAGGATGCCACCACTGCACTTTAGCCTGGGCAACAGAGTGAAATTGAATTTCTAAAAATAATTAAAAATAAACATAACCATCATATGATCCAGCAATCCTATTTCTGGGTGTATGTCTAAAAGATATGAGATCAGTAGGCCAATGAGGTATCTACAATCTCATGTTTGTTGTAGCATTATTAATAATTGCCAAGATATGGAATTAACCAAACTGTCCATTGATGCATGAATGGTTAAAGAAAGTATCTCTCTCACACACACACACACACACACATACACACACACACGGGAATACTATTCCGCCTTAGAAAAGAAGAAAATTCTGTCATCTGCAACAACGTGGATGAACCTGAAGGACATTATGCTAAGTGAAATCAGCCAGCCACAGAAGGAC
>NW_012101641.1:14184-20646 GCF_000951045.1 Mandrillus leucophaeus | reverse complement strand
ACTCCTGGCCTATCAAATGAGAGGATTATTAAATGTTATTCTGTTACTATTTATTTCACTATTGTATAATGTGTGTGTATGCGTGATAACTTGTATTTTAAGTCATACATCTCCAAAGGAGTCATACCCAGGCCTGATAGAAAGACCACCACATGATCTGGACTTTGTCTATGATGGGGCATTGCATTGGAATGGAATTTTTGTTATTTCTCTAAGGAAGGAAAGGTATATAAAAGGAATAAAAGTGAATATTTATGAGTAAATATTCTTGATAGTTTTTTTTTTTTCTTAAGAGACATGTTGCCCAGGCTGGACTTAAACTCTTGGGCTCAAGCAAACTTCCTGCCTCAGTCTTCTGAGTAGCTGGGACTATAGGCATGGGCCACTATGCCTGGCTGACTGTATTCATTTCCAAAATATTTTCTTACACTCTTAGGATTACACTTCCTACTCCACTGCAATCAAGCTGGGCCATGTGATTTGTTTTGGCCAAATAAATGTGAGTAGAAAAGATGTGTGCTACCCTGAACAAGAGCTTTCAGAGCCACTATTTAGATTCTCCATACACTTGTTTCTTTCTGCCTCAAGACTGACAATGTCTCAGACAGGGACCTTCTGTCAACCTGGATCCCCATGTGAGGAGGAATGTAGCCCTGCTCAGGGCCCAGTTGTGAACTTTCTGGGAAGGGATTGTGACCCCAGGCAAGGTGGCTCTGCAGTTGAGGCAGATTTCAAAGGAACTGACACTTTCAGGCTGTTTGCTGAGCGCCCTCTCCATATCTGGGTAGCAAGTACTTTAAAAGGGGATCTAGGGAGTGCATCCCCATGTCTATCACACCCCACTCTCCTACAGCCTTTTATTTTCTTTTGCATAAGGCTGTAAATACCTCATTCCCCAAAATGTACTTCTTAGCTATTTCCCTGTTCAAGGCATTGATCACATTTACATGTATATGATTTGGTTCTGAACACCAGGATGAACTTCTCCTTGTTTTTTTGGGAATCTATATGACCAACGACTCCACAGCACCTGTTTCCTCTTTCTCTTACTTCTAGATTTGACACAAGGGGCAATGGAGGGAGGGTCAAGACATTTGTTTAACTTATTCTACTTCATAGGAGAAAAAATTAGTTATTTGAAATTGGAATGTATCTAAATTCTCCAGGTATCAGTGTCACTGAGATATTTAGTACCCGTTAATATTGTCTGAGCTCTCATTATGTGTAAATAGACAAAGGTTTTTGTTTTTTAAACCTAGCTTCTTTCTATTAAGATTTCTGAGAATTCCAGGAACACTTCTACGTTCCACAGATCTGTCCTGGTAGTCTCCGGCCACTTCTTGCAATAAAGTGCTGTACCAATGCCTCTGATAGTTTCTAGTTGGCTTGACATAATGGCTTTTCTAAGCTTCTGCTCCTCTATGCTCCTCTGTATCCCAAGCATGGAAAGAAGTCACATCTTTCATTTCACAAATTAACAGTCAACACCTGGCCCAACAAAGCTAAGTAAAGTTTTGAGCATAGTGAAAGGCAAATATTTACATTATATATTAGCAGGAGGCTGAGGTGGGAGGATCATATGAGGCCAGCCTGGGCAGCATAGCAATACCCACCCCCCAGAAGACAAAAACAAAAAATTATCTGGGTGTGGTGGTGTGCTCCTGCAGTCCTAGCTATTCTAGAGGCTGAGGCAAGAGGATCGCTTGATTCTTGGAGTTCAAGGTTGTAGTGAGTGATAATCGTGTCACTGCATCCTAGCCTGGGCATTAGAGTAAGACCCCATCTCTAACAAAATAATAATAAAACAATCAAAAGTTTAAAATTGGGTATTGGATGTCAGTGTGCCCAGAGTCCTTTGACAGCAGATGATCCTGATGGCCTTCTCTTGCCTTGTCCCTGTGCCTCCTTCTACCATTTTTCTTCCTGAGACATTTGAAAATAAGTAGCAGACAGGGTTCCCATTTACCTCTAAATATTTCAGTAGGCATTTCCTTAAAAGACATTTATAGTACCATCATCAAAATCAGTAAATTAGCCCCGATAGTATTATCTAATCTATAGACTTTATTGAATTTTATCAGTTGTGCCACAAATGTCTTATGGCAAATAAGAAAAAATTTTGGTCTAGGATTTGATCTAATACCACGCGTTGTATTGAGCTTTTTTTTCTTTTAAGTCTCATTTAATCTGGAGATGTTAATCAGTCTTTGTCATATGTTTGCTGCTATTGAAGAGGATTGGCCTATTATTTTGCAGAGTATCTGATTTGGGGTCATTTCATGTGTTCTTATGATTAGATTCAGGTTATGCATTTTTGGCAAGAATTCCATAGAAGGGCGGTTATGGTTCTCAGTTCATGGTTTTAGAAGGCATTTGATAGTGATTATTTCCATTCCTGATGATGTTAACTCTGATCATTTGGATAAAGTGGCATCTGCCAGGTTTCCCCACTGTGCAGTTACAATTTGCTCTTTGCAATTAATAGATTTCTTTTTTATTCTCATTTAAGAAAGTTTCTTTAACACATTGAAAAAATCACACAAGCTCACCAGCAATGGACCCAAACCAAGAAGTAATACCTGATGTATCCAAAAAAGAATTCAGGAGGTTAGTTATCAAGCTAATCAGGAGGCACCAGAAAAAGGCAAAGCCCAATGCAAGGAAATCCAAAAAATGATACAAGAAGTGAAGGGAGAAATATTTAAGGAAAAATGTAAATAAAAAACAATAAAAGCTTCAGGAAACGACGTTCCTGAAACACTTCTAGAAATGCAAAGTGCTCTGGAAAGTCTCAGAAATGGAATTGAACAAGTGGAAGAAAGAAATTCAGAGCTCGAATACAAAGTCTTTGAATTAACCCAATCCAACAAAGACAAAAAAAGAAAATATGAACAAAGCCTCCAAGAAGTCTAGGATTATGTTAATCCCAGCACTTTGGGAGGCTGAGGTGGGCGGATCACGAGGTCAGGAGATTGAGATCATCCTGGCTAATATAGTGAAAACCTGTCTGTACTAAAAATACAAAAAATTAGCTGGGAGTGGTGGCGTGTGCCTGTGGTCCCAGCTACTAGGGAGGCTGAAGCAGGAGAATGGTGTGAACCCGTGAGGCGGAACTTGCAGTGAGCCGAGATCGCACCACTGCATTCCAGCCTGGGAGACAGAGGGAGACTCTGTTTCCAAAAAAAAAAAAAAAAAAAAAAAATATAAATGAATTCAGTAAAGTTTCAGGATACAAAGTCAATGTACATAAACCTGTAGCACTGCTGCACACCAACAGTGACCAAGCTGAGAATCAAATCAAGAACTCAACCCCCTTTAAAACAGTTGCCAAAAAAAAAAAAAAAAGTTAAATACTTAGGAATATACCTAACCAAAGAAGTGAAAGATCTCTACAAGGAAAACTATATAACACTGCTGAAAGTAATCATCGATGATACAAACAAATGGAAACACATTCCATGCTCATGGATGGGTATCATTCAATATTATGAAAATGATTACTTTACCTAAAGCAATCTACAGATTCAATGCAATTCTCTTCAAAATACCATCATCGTCCTTCACAGAACTAGAAAAAACAATCCTAAAATTCATATGAAATAAAAAAAGAGCACACATAGCCAAAGCAAAACTAAGCAAGAAGAACAAATCTGGAGGCACCACATTACCTGACTTCAAACTATACTGGTATAAAAATAGGAACGTAGACCAATGGAACAGAATAGAGAACCCAGAAATAAAGCCAAATACTTACAGCCAACCAATCTTTGACAAAGCAAACAAAACATGAAGTAGGGAAAGGACACCCTATTCAAGAGATGAGGCCAGGATAATTGGCAAGCCACATGCAGAAGAAAGAAACTGGGTCCTCATCTCTCACCTTATATAAAAATCGACTAAAGATGGATCAAAGACCTAAATCTAGGACCTGAAACCATAAGAATTCTAG
Organism: Mandrillus leucophaeus; assembly: GCF_000951045.1. Taxonomy (NCBI): domain Eukaryota; kingdom Metazoa; phylum Chordata; class Mammalia; order Primates; family Cercopithecidae; genus Mandrillus; species Mandrillus leucophaeus. The sequence goes on along the minus strand of NW_012101641.1, from coordinate 16,697 downwards.
AAGATAACATCGGAAAAACTCTTCTATACATTGGCTTAGGCAAATAATTTATGACCAAGAACCCAAAAACAAATGCAACAAAATAAAAAATAGATGGGACTTAAAGTAAAAGGCTTCTGCACAGCAAAGGAAATAATCATCAGAGTAAACAGACAACCCAGAGTTGGAGAAAACATTTGTAGACTATGCATCCAACAAAGGACTAATATCCAGAATCTACAAGGAACTCAAAAAAATTAGCAAGAAAAAAAATCCCATCGAAAAGTGGGCAAAGGACATAAACAAACAGTTCTCAAAAGAAGATATGTAATGAACAACAAACATATGAAAAAATGCTCAACATCACTAATGATCAGGGAAATGCAAGTCAAAACCACAATGTGATCCCACCTTACCATTCTTATTTCTGCAAGAATGGCCATAATTTAAAAATAAAAAAAAAAATAGATGTTGGTATGGATGTGGTGAAAAGGGAACACTTTTACATTTCCAATGGGAATATAAACTAGTACAACCACTATGAAAACAGTATGGAGGTTCCCTAAAAAACTAAAAGGATAGATATACCATTTGATCCAGCAATCCCACTACCTAATATCTGTCCAGAGAAAAATAAATCATTATATGAAAAAGACGCTTGCGCACACATGTTTCTAGCAGGAGAACTTGAAATTGCAAAAATATCGAACCAGCCTAAATGCCCATCAACCAACAAGTGAATAAAGAAAATGTGGTATATATATCCCATTGAAAAGTGGGAAAAGGACATAAATATACAATTCTCAAAAGAAGATATACAATGGCCAAGAAACGTATGAAAAAATGCTCAACATCACTAACGATCAGGGAAATGCACATCAAAACCGCAATGTGATACCAGCTCACCATTCTTAGTCCTGCAAGAATGGCCATAATTTAAAAATTTTTAAAAAAGTAGATGTTGGCATATATATACACATGTGTATATATATATGAGTTACATATATATTATATACATACTATGGAATATGACTCAGCCATAAAAAGGAACAAAATGATGGCCTTTGCAGCAACCTGGATGGAGTTGGAGACCATTATTCTATGTGCAATAACTCAAGAATGAAAAGCCAAATATCATATGTTTTCACTTATAAATAGGAGCTAAGCTATTAGGACACAAAGGCACAAGAATGTTACAATGGAATTTGGGGACTTGTGGGGAAGAATGAGGGTGGTGAGGGATAAAAGGCTCCACACTGGGTACAATGAACACTGCCCGGATGATGGCTGCACCGGTAATTCAGAAATCACCACTAAAGAACTTATCCATGTAACCAAAAACCACAATAGTTCCGTAGAAAACTATTGAAATGAAATTAAAAAAATAATTTGTCCAAATCCATAGAATGTACAATACTGAGAGAGAAACCTAATGTAAAGTATGGACTTTGGGTGATAATGATATGTCAATGTAGGTTCATCAATTGTAACAAATGTATCACTCTGGTAAAGATGTTGACTAAGAAGTAGAGGGTTGGCGGCAGAGTCTGCATGTGCTGGGCAGGGTGTGTACTGGAACTCTGTACTTCCCCTCAATTTTGCTGGGAATCTAAGATTGCTCTAAAAAATAAAAGTCTATTTTTTTTAAAATGAAAAATAATAAAAGATTAATGAGAAGATAGTTAATGGATTTTCAGTGTATATATAATTGGAGTCCGTCAAAGAGTCCATCAAAATAAAGCACTAGAATGGAGCAAATATTTAAAGTGGTAATTGAATAAAATGTGTTCAAACTAAAAGAACACCCGAATCTATATATCCTAGAGCCCTACCATGTGTCTGAGAAGCTTAACACTGAGTAGTCAACACTGGGACATAACCCAAAATATACTTGTCGGAATGTAAAAACAGACTCCATTGGCAGTCACACAAAAAGACTGAGTCATTTATAAGAAAAAGAGCATCAGCCCCTCTCTGTAATCCCAGCAATTTGGGAGGCTGAGGTGGGTGAATCACTTGAGCCCAGAAGTTTGAGCCCAGCCTGGGCAACATGGGGAGACCTCGTCTCTACAATAAGTACAAAAATTAGCTGGGGATGGTGGTGTCTGCCTGTAGTCTCAGCTACTCAGGAGGCTGGGGTGGGAGGATCATTTGAGCCTGCGAAGTTGAGGCTGCAGTGAGCTGAGATCACACCACTGTACTTCAGTCTGGGTTACAGAGCAAGACCCTGCCTCAGAAGAAAAAAAAGAAGAGCATCAGCTTCTGGCTGAAGACGACTGAGTAGAAGCAGCTAGTGCCGGCCTCTCTCTCAGAGAGGAACACAAAGCAGTGAGAAAATACTAACTCTACAAGTGAATAGGCTGAGATCATGCTAGGATTTTCACCAAGGAAGTGATGGGACCTACAGAGAACAGAGAGAAGCAAAGCTGGAGCAGGGAGAAGCTTCCTAAGGTAGAGAAAGAGTCCCTGGGGAATCCACACTTACCACAGATCTTTGCAATTCGGGGTATGGGAGAGTCCCTTGACCAACCCCC
>NW_012101641.1:9348-14134 GCF_000951045.1 Mandrillus leucophaeus | reverse complement strand
AAACCGCAATGTGATACCAGCTCACCATTCTTAGTCCTGCAAGAATGGCCATAATTTAAAAATTTTTAAAAAAGTAGATGTTGGCATATATATACACATGTGTATATATATATGAGTTACATATATATTATATACATACTATGGAATATGACTCAGCCATAAAAAGGAACAAAATGATGGCCTTTGCAGCAACCTGGATGGAGTTGGAGACCATTATTCTATGTGCAATAACTCAAGAATGAAAAGCCAAATATCATATGTTTTCACTTATAAATAGGAGCTAAGCTATTAGGACACAAAGGCACAAGAATGTTACAATGGAATTTGGGGACTTGTGGGGAAGAATGAGGGTGGTGAGGGATAAAAGGCTCCACACTGGGTACAATGAACACTGCCCGGATGATGGCTGCACCGGTAATTCAGAAATCACCACTAAAGAACTTATCCATGTAACCAAAAACCACAATAGTTCCGTAGAAAACTATTGAAATGAAATTAAAAAAATAATTTGTCCAAATCCATAGAATGTACAATACTGAGAGAGAAACCTAATGTAAAGTATGGACTTTGGGTGATAATGATATGTCAATGTAGGTTCATCAATTGTAACAAATGTATCACTCTGGTAAAGATGTTGACTAAGAAGTAGAGGGTTGGCGGCAGAGTCTGCATGTGCTGGGCAGGGTGTGTACTGGAACTCTGTACTTCCCCTCAATTTTGCTGGGAATCTAAGATTGCTCTAAAAAATAAAAGTCTATTTTTTTTAAAATGAAAAATAATAAAAGATTAATGAGAAGATAGTTAATGGATTTTCAGTGTATATATAATTGGAGTCCGTCAAAGAGTCCATCAAAATAAAGCACTAGAATGGAGCAAATATTTAAAGTGGTAATTGAATAAAATGTGTTCAAACTAAAAGAACACCCGAATCTATATATCCTAGAGCCCTACCATGTGTCTGAGAAGCTTAACACTGAGTAGTCAACACTGGGACATAACCCAAAATATACTTGTCGGAATGTAAAAACAGACTCCATTGGCAGTCACACAAAAAGACTGAGTCATTTATAAGAAAAAGAGCATCAGCCCCTCTCTGTAATCCCAGCAATTTGGGAGGCTGAGGTGGGTGAATCACTTGAGCCCAGAAGTTTGAGCCCAGCCTGGGCAACATGGGGAGACCTCGTCTCTACAATAAGTACAAAAATTAGCTGGGGATGGTGGTGTCTGCCTGTAGTCTCAGCTACTCAGGAGGCTGGGGTGGGAGGATCATTTGAGCCTGGGAAGTTGAGGCTGCAGTGAGCTGAGATCACACCACTGTACTTCAGTCTGGGTTACAGAGCAAGACTCTGCCTCAGAAGAAAAAAAAGAAGAGCATCAGCTTCTGGCTGAAGACGACTGAGTAGAAGCAGCTAGTGCCGGCCTCTCTCTCAGAGAGGAACACAAAGCAGTGAGAAAATACTAACTCTACAAGTGAATAGGCTGAGATCATGCTAGGATTTTCACCAAGGAAGTGATGGGACCTACAGAGAACAGAGAGAAGCAAAGCTGGAGCAGGGAGAAGCTTCCTAAGGTAGAGAAAGAGTCCCTGGGGAATCCACACTTACCACAGATCTTTGCAATTCGGGGTATGGGAGAGTCCCTTGACCAACCCCCCCCCCACTGTGTAGGCCTCCAGACCTACACAGAGTCTGTGCAGAGGCACACTTAAGCCTACGTGGAACCCCATGGGCCTTTGATCCCCAAGCAGCCCTGCCAACAAGTGGGGCCAGGCTCTTCTGCACGATCCTAGGATAGATGCTGCAGCTGTGATGCTGAGGAGAGGCAAAACTGCACACTGCACAACGCCCGCATCCCCACTGCTCCTCACCAGACAGGGTCCCCGGCTTGGGCTCCCAGCACAGCTGCCCTGACCCCGCCTGAACACTGTGGCTCCTAACGGCTGTGCGTTCCTCCAGGATCAAGTTCCCCAGAGGTAACTGTCAAGCCCTCCATCGTCGCCACTGCCACTGCCTCCGCTTTTGCTGCCCTCAGGCCAAGGAGGGAACAAGAAGACTGGACATATTTGAGTGTACCTCCAGCATGGATGCCACAGCCAAGATATGGAGGAGTAGTGGACAGACTGCACACCAGGCAACTCTCCGCATACACTGTGAGGCTCACCACCTTCTGGCACCCAGCCCACCCGCCCCTTTCCTGCTGGAACACGGAGGTGGAGACTGGGTGTTCCTCTGTGTGAGAACTCACCGAGGTAGCTGACAGGCCCTTTTCTATCTCTGCTGCCTCTGCCTCCCCCTCCACCCCTGTTGCTCCCGGGTTTGGGAGGGCACAAGGAGGCTGGACACCTTCGTGTGCCTTCAGCACTGATGCCTCAGCTGAGATAAGAAGGAGCAGACTGTGTAACCGAGGACTCCCCGCTTCTGCTGTTCCCTGCCAAATGGGACTCGCTGGCTTCCGGCCCACAAAGGCCTTCCTGCCCCCACCTGAAATTATGGCCATGGCTCGGTTCCTTTGAGAGCCCAATTCCCTGAGGCCAGCAACAAGCTTTTTGGCTCCATCCCTACCACCCAGGCCAGGATGGGAAGAGGAGGCTATGCACCTCTGTGTGCCCGCAACAGTGAAATCCAGCATTGCTTGTGTGGGAGGGAAGTGCAAGAGTGCCCTGTCCCCATTGCCCCAGCTGAGGGGTCCTGCCCTCCCGGTTGGAAGACCCACAGCACAGCCACCCTGCCCCATCTGAACATTTTCAGCTGCAGCCTAGAGCCCTTCTGAAAATGTAACCCCTCAAGCTTTTGATCTTCCCTTGGGATTCCACCGCCCAAGTGTTCTGCCTGCCCTCACCTGCGAGTTCAGCTGGTGACCGACCAGGGGACTAGACCACTCCTCCTTATCACAGCCAGTACCTGAAGTCTGGGCTAGTCTGACCCTGGTCCAGCCCTTTCCGGACTCACACGCACTGTCTCAGCAGGCCGTCTACGGTCCTGGAAACTGGGGAACTACCTATCCCATTCCAACTCTGCTGCCGCCCGACAACTTCTTTCGGGGCCCAAGGTCAGGTCGACCCAATCAGCGGACACCGCCGTAACCAACCACGTAAGGGGTTGGGGTGGAGCGCCCCCCGCCCCGCCCTTCAGGTGAAGCAGCAGTGCTACCACATCGGAAAACAGAGGAGCCACAACGCTACCTCTACTGGGCTGAGTTATAAGGTTCTGCCCCAAACCACTCCCATGGAGACTCACGTAACAGTTTCCTGTGGCTCTCAACCACATAGGGGTCCAGAGATTGACTATGTGTGTCTGAACTAGGAGTCACCAACCCCGCCCAGAACAGGGGTGTGATAGGGAAACAGATCATGTTCCTGCCTATGTAGGATGGGGAGCCAGTACAGCCCCCTAACCTCCTCACCCCACAGAGACGTCAGCGCATTTCACCAGGAGCCACCCAGCCACTCTCATCAGGGCTGGTGCCTGCAGTCACTATTGGGGCCTTCATAGGCAAGCCAGGGGCTCCAGCTACCCTCCAAGAACAGGAAAGCTTAGGGTAGGGGACTCTTCACTGCCCAGCCCACCTTCTGAGACAATAGAGAGAACTTCACTGTAAAGAAAGAACAGATACACACTCATCTGCTTGTGCCGCAGCTGAAAATTACACTTAAGCGCCATCTACTGGCCTGTAGATCAAATCTCACAGCCCAATATAAAACCTGCCAACAGAAGTGCATAGGGTTACAGAAGCAAAGCCAGAAGGCCCTATTCAACATACTCTACAGCTATACCCTCCTAGAGATGGGGTGGCGGGGAAAGGGAAAGACAAAATATTATTTCCACATGAAAATAATTACAAAAATTATAAGTGCTAGCCTCTCCAAATAAGAAGGAAACAGTGTAAGAATTCTAGCACCATGAAAAATCTGAATGTTGTGACACCACCAAAAGATTACACTAGTTCTCCAGCAATGGACCCTAACAAAAAATGAAGCTCAGAAATGACAGAGAATTCGAAGTATGGATTGCAAGGCAGCTCAACGAGATCCAAGACAAGGTTGAAAATCAACACAAGGAAACTACTAAAGCAACCCGGAAAATGAAGGAAGAGATAAGAATCTTTTTTTTTTTTAATTATACTTTAAGTTCTAGGGTACATGTGCACAACGTGCAGGTTTGTTACATATGTATACATGTGCCATGTTGGTGTCCTGCACCCGTTAACTCGTCATTTACATCAGGTATATCTCCTACTGGTATCCCTCCTCCCTCCCCCACCAAAGGACAGGCCCGGGTGTGTGGTGTTTCTCTTCCTGTGTCCAAGTGATTTCATTGTTCAATTCCCACCTATGAGTGAGAACATGCGGTGTTTGGTATTCTGTCCTTGCAATAGTTTGCTGAGAATGATGGTTTCCAGCTTCATCCATGTCCCTACAAAGGACATGAATTCATCCTTTTTTTATGGCTGCATAGTATTCTATGGTGTATATGTGCCACATTTTCTTAATCCAGTCTGTCATTGATGGACTTTTGGGTTGGTTTCAAGCCTTTGCTATTATGAATAGTGCTGCAATAAACATACGTGTGCATGTGTCTTTATAGCAGCATAATTTATAATCCTTTGGTATATACCCAGTAATGGGGTGGCTGGGTCAAATGGTATTTCTAGTTCTAGATCCTTGAGGAATCGCCACACTGTCTTCCACACTGGTTGAACTAGTTAACAGCCCCACCAACAGTGTAAAAGCGTTCCTATTTCTCCACATCCTCTCCAGCATCTGTTGTTTCCTGACTTTTTAATGATT
>NW_012101641.1:6440-8263 GCF_000951045.1 Mandrillus leucophaeus | reverse complement strand
CTTTCCCCATTTCTTGTTTTTGTCAGGTTTGTCAAAGATCAGATGATTGTAGATGTGTGGTATTATTTCTGAGGGCTTTATTCTGTTCCATTGGTCTATATCTCTGTTTTTGTACCAGTACCTTACTGTTTTGGTTACCATAGCCTTGTAGTATAGTTTGAAGTCAGGTAGTGTGATGCCTCCAGCTTTGTTCTTTTGGCTTAGGATTTTCTTGGCAACGTGGGCTCTTTTTTGGTTGCATAAGAACTTTAAAGTAGTTTTTTCCATTTCTGTGAAGAAAGTCATTGGTAGCTTGATGGGGATGGCATTGAATCTATAAATTACCTTGGGCAGTATGGCTATTTTCACGATATTGATTCTTCCTATCCATGAGCATGGAATGTTCTTCCATTTGTTTGTGTCCTCTTTTATTTCATTGAGCACTAGTTTGTAGTTCTCCTTGAAGAGGTCCTTCACATCCCTTTGTATGTTGGATTCCTAGGTATTTTGTTCTCTTTGAAGCAATTGTGAATGGGAGTTCACTCATGATTTGGTTCTCTGTCTGTTATTGGTGTAGAGGAATGCTTGTGATTTTTGCACACTGATTTTGTATCCTGAGACTTTGCTGAAGTTGCTTATCAGCTTAATGAGATTTGGGGCTGAGACGATGGGATTTTCTAAATATACAATCATGCCATCTGCAAACATGGACAATTTGACTTCCTCTTTTCCTCACTGAATACCCTTTATTTCTTTCTCCTGCCTGATTGCCCTGGCCAGAACTTCCAACACTATGTTGAATAGGAGTGGTGAGAGAGGGCATCCCTGTCTTGTGCCAGTTTTCAAAGGGAATGCTTCCAGTCTTCCAGTTTTTGCCCATTCAGTATGATATTGGCTGTGGGTTTGTCATAAATAGCTCTTATTATTTTGAGATAGGTTCCATCAATACCTAGTTTATTGAGAGTTTTTAGCATGAAGGGGTGTTGAATTTTATCAAAGGCCTTTTCTGCATCTATTGAGATAATCATGTGGTTTTTGTCTTTGGTTCTGTTTATATGCTAGATTACATTTGTTGATTTGCTTATATTGAACCAGCCTTGCATCCCAGGAATGAAGCCCACTTGATCACGGTGGATAAGCTTTTTGACGTGCTGCTGGATTCCATTTCCCAGTATTTTATTGAGGGTTTTGCTTTGATGTTCATCAGAGCTATTGGCCTAAAATTCTCTTTTTTTGTTGTGTCTCTGCCAGACTTTGGTTTCAGGATGATATTGGCCTCATAAAATGAGTTAGGGAGGATTCCCTCTTTTTCTATTGATTAGAATAGGTTCAAAAGAAATGGTGCCAGCTCCTCCTTGTGCCTCTGGTAGAATTCGACTGTGAATCCATCTGGTCCTGAACTTCTTTTTGTTGATGGGCTATTAATTATTGCCTTGATTTCAGAGCCAGTTATTGGTCTATTCAGGGATTCAACTTCTTCCTGGTTTAGTCTTGGGAGGGTGTATGTGTCCAGGAGTTTATCCATTTCTTCCAGGTTTTCTAATTTATTTACATAGAGGTGTTTATAGTATTCTCTGATGGTAGTTTGTATTTCTGTGGGGTTGGTGATGATATCCCCTTTATCATTTTTTACTAAGTCTATTTGATTCTTCTCTCTTTTCTTCTTTATTAGTCTTGTTAGTGATCCATCAATTTTGTTGATCTTTTCAAAAAACCAGCTCCCGGGTTCATTGATTTTTTGAAGGTTTTGTGTGTCTCTATCTCCATCAGTTCTGCTCTGATCTTAGTTATTTCTTGCCTTCTGCTAGCTTTTGAATGTGTTTGCTCTTGCTTCTCTAGTTCTT
>NW_012101641.1:1184-5787 GCF_000951045.1 Mandrillus leucophaeus | reverse complement strand
TTATGAAGCTTAGTTTGGCTGGATATGAGATTCTGGGTTAAAAATTCTTTTCTTTAAGAATGTTGAATATTGGCCCCCACTCTCTTCTGGCTTGTAGAGTTTCTGCTGAGACTTTCGCTGTTAGTCTGATGGACTTCCCTTTGTGGATAACCCGACCTTTCTCTCCGGCTGCCCTTAACATTTTTTCCTCTCATTTCAACGTTGGTGAATCTGACAATCATATGTCTTGGGGTTGCTCTTCTCAAGGAGTATCTTTGTGCCATTCTCTGTATCTCCTGAATTTGAATGTTGGCCTGCGTCACTCGGTTGGGAGAAGTTCTCCTCAATAACATCCTGAAAAGTGTTTTCCAACTTGGTTCCATTCTTCCCGTCACTTTCAGGTACACCAATCAGATGTAGATTTGGTCTTTTCACATAGACCCCTATTTCTTGGAGGTTTTGTTCATTTCTTTTTACTCTTTTTTCTCTAAACTTGTCTTCTCGCTTCATTTCATTCATTTGATCTTCAGTCACTGATACCCTTTCTTCCACTTGATCAAATTGGCTACTGAAGCTTGTGCATTTGTCACGTAGTTCTCGTGCCATAGTTTTCAGCTCCATCAGATCATTTAAGGACTTCTCTACATTGTTTATTCTAGTTAGCCTTTCATCTAATCTTTTTTCAAGGTTTTTAGCTTCTTTGTGATGGGTTCAAACATCCTCCTTTAGCTTGGAGAAGTTTATTACTGATCATCTGAAACCTTCTTCTCTTAACTCATCAAAATCATTCTCCATCCAGCTTTGTTCTGTTGCTGGTAAGGAGCTGCATTCCTTTGGAGGAGATGGCGTGCTATGATTTTCAGAATTTCCAGCTTTTCTGCTCTGGTTTCTCCCCATCTTTGTGGTTTTATCTACCTTTGATCTTTGATGTTGGTGACGTACAGATGGGGTTTTGGTGTGGATGCCCTTTCTGTTTGTTAGTTTTCCTTCTAACAGTCAGGATCCTCAGCTACAGGTCTGTTGGAGTTTGCTGGAGGTCCACTCCAGACCTTGATTGCCTGGATATCACCAGTGGAGGCTGTAGAACAGCAAATATTGCAGAACAGTAAACATTGCTGTCTAATCCTTCTTCTGAAAGCTTCATCTCAGAGGGGCACCCAATTGTATGAGATGTCAATCAGCCCCTACTCAGAGGTGTCTCCCAGTTAGGCTACTCGGAGGTCAGGGACCCACTTGAGGCTGCAGTCTGTCCATTGTCAGATCTCAATCTCCATGCTGGGAAAAGCACTACTGTCTTCAAAGAAAGGGACATTTAAACCTGCAGAAGTTTCTGCTGCCTTTTGTTCAGCTATGCCCTGCCCCCAGAGATGGAGTCTACAGAGGCAGGCAGGCCTCCTTGAGCTACCGTGGGCTCCACCCAGTTCAAGCTTGCCTGCCATCTTGTTTACCTACTCCAGCCTCAGCAATGGTGGATGCTCCTCCCCCAGTCTCACTGCTGCCTTGCAGTTCAGTCTCAGACTGCTGTGCTAGCGGTGAGCGGGGCTCTGTGGATGTGGGAGCCTCTGGGCCAGAAGAGGGATATAATCTCCTGGTGTGCCGTTTGCTAAGGCCATTGGAAAAGCACAATATTAGGGTGGGAGTGTCCCAATTTTCCAGGTACTGTCTGTCATGGCTTCCCTTTACTAGGAAAGGGAATTCCCCGATCCCTTGTGCTTCCCAGGTGAGGCGATGCCCTGCCCTGTTCCATGGGCTGCACCCATTGTCTGACAAGCCCCAGTGAGATGAACCTGGTACCTCAGTTGGAAACGCAGAAGCCACCCATCTTCTGCATTGCTAACTCTGGGAGCTGCAGACCGGAGTTGTTCCTATTTGGCCATCTTGGAACCTTCCCTGACAAGCATCTTTTTAAAACTAAGCAGATCTTGAGGAATTGAAAAACTCACGGAGTTTCAAAATACTATTGAAAGCTCTATCAATAGACTAGATCAAGCAAAAGGAAAAATTTCAGAACATGAAGACCAATATTTCTAGTAACTCAGTCACACAAAAATAAAGAAGAAAGAATTGTTTAAAAATGAATAAAATTTTTTAGAAACATAGGATTATGTTAAGCAACCAAATCTACAAAAGATTGGAATTCCTGAGAGAAGAAGAAAAAGTAAACAACTGGAAAACATATTTGAAGGAATAATTCAGAAAAGTTTTCCTAATCTTGCTAGGGAGGTAGACATCCAAACACAAGAAATCTGAGGAACACCTGCAAGATACTATACAAGATAAATGTCACCAAGGCACATAGTCACCAGAGTATCCAAAGTCAATACTAAAGAAAAAATGTTAAAGATACCTAGAGAAAAGGGTCAGATCACTTACAAGGGAACCCCATTAGGCTAACAATGGATTTCTCAGCAGAAACCTTACAAGTGAGAAGAAATTTGGTACTTATTTTCAGTATTCTCAAAGAAAAGGAAGTCCAACCAGGAATTTTATGTCCTCCCAAACTAAGCTTCATAAACAAAGAAGAAATAAAATATTTTCCAGGTAAGCAATTGTTAAGGGACTTTATTTTTTACCACTAGACTAGCATTATGAGATACCCTAAGAGAGTTTTAAATATGGAAATGAAAGAATGATGCCTGCTACCACAAAAACACACTTAAGTATTATACGTAGCTCACAGACCTTATAAAGCAACTACACAATTGGGACTACAAAGAAACCAGCTAACAACATCAGAACAGGATTAAAAACCTCACATATCAATATTAACATTGAATGTAAGTAGTCTAAATGTTCCACTTAAAAGGCACAGAGGGGCAAGTTAGATAAAGGGGAGTCAGTGAAAGAGATAGGGGTAAAAAGTTTATTCAAAGGGATAATAACAGAGAATGTCCCAAACCCAGAGAAAGAAATCAACATCCAATTACAAGAAGGTTATAGAACACCAAGAAGATTTAACTTAAAGAAGACTACTTCAAGGCATGTAATAATCAAATTTCCAAAGCTCAAGGTTAAAGAAAAGCTCCCAAAAGCAGCAAGAGAAAAGAAACAAATAACATACAATGGAACCCCAATAAGTGTGGCAGCAGATATTTCAACCTTACAGGCCAGGAGAGAGGTGGCATGACGTATTTTAAATGCTGAAGGAAAAAAAACACCTACCCTAGAATCATATATCAGGTGAAAATATCCTTCAAACATGAAGGAGAAATAAGACTTTCTCAGACATACAGAAACAGGGATTTCATAAACACCAGACCTGTCCTATAAGAAATGCTAAAGGCAGTACTTCAATCATAAATAAGAAGACATTAATGAATAAGAAAAAATAATCTGAAGGTACAAATCCCATTGGTAATAGAAAGTACACAGAAAAACACAGAATATTATAACACCGTAACTGTGCCATGTAAACTACTCTTATCTTAAGTAGAAAGATTAAATTATAAACAAATAAAAAATAATAAAAACTGCTACTTTTCCAGACATAGACAGTACAATAAGATGAATAAAAACAACAAAAAGTTAATTTTTTTTGAGACAGGGTCTTGCTCTTTCACCCAGGCTGGAGTGCAGTAGTGTGATCTTGGCTCATTACAACCTCTGCTTCTCAGGCTTAAGTGATCCTCCCACCTCAGCCTCCTGACTAGCTGGGACTACAGGCATGCACCACCATGCCTGGGTAGTTTTTTTTATTGTTTGTAGAGAGGGGGTTTTGCCATGTTGCCCAGGCTGGTCTCAAGCTCCTGGGCTCAAGCAATCTGCCCATCTAGGCTTCTGATAGTGCTGGAATTATAAGTATGAGCCACTGCACCTGGCCAAAAGTTTTGTCTTGTAATCTATTTTGTCTGATACTAGTATAGCTACTCCTGCTCTTTTTTGGTTTCCATTAGCATAGAAAATCTTTTTCCCTCCCCTTATTTTCAGCCTATGTGTATCTGTATAGGTGAAGTATGTTTCTTATAAGCAACAGATCATTGAGTCTTGCTATTTATTTATTTATTTATTTATTTTATTATACTTTAGGTTCTGGGATGCATGTGCAGAACATGCTGTTTTGTTACATAGGTATACACATGCCATGGTGGTTTGCTGCACCCATCAAACCATCACCTACATTAGGTATTTCTACAAGTGCTACCCCTCCCCTAGCCCCCACCCCCTGACAGGTCCCGGTGTGTGACGTTCCCCTCCCGGTGTCCATGTATTTTCATTGTTCAGCTACCACTATGAGTGAGAACAGGTGGTGTTTGGTTTTCTGTTCTTGTGTTAGTTTGCTGAGAATGATGGTTTCCAGCTTCATCCATGTCCCTGCGAAGGACATGAACTCATCCTTTCTAATGGCTGCATCATATTCCCTAGTGTGTATGTGCCACGTTTTCTTTATCCAGTCTATCATTGATGGGCATTTGGTTGGTTCCAGGTCTTTGCTATTGTGAATAATGCTGCAATAAACATACGTGTGCATGTGTCTGTATAGTAGAATGATTTATAATCCTTTGGGTATATACCCAGTAATGGGATTACTCGGTCAAATGGTATTTCTGGTTCTAGATCCTTGGGGAATTGCCACAGTGTCTTCCAGAATGGTTGAATTAATTTATGCTCCCACCAACAGTGTAAA
>NW_012101641.1:0-484 GCF_000951045.1 Mandrillus leucophaeus | reverse complement strand
CCATTCACTATGATATTGGCTGTGGGTTTGTCATAAATAGGTCTTATTATTTTGAGATATGTTCCATCAATACCTAGTTTATTGAGAATTTTTAGCATGAAGGGGTGTTGAATTTTATCAAAGGCCTTTTCTGCATCTATTGAGATAATCATGTCATTTTTGTCTACGGTTGTGTTTGTATGCTGGGTTATGTTTATTGATTTGGGTATATTGAATTAGCCTTGCATCCAAGGGATGAAGCTGACAAGATCGTGGCGGATAAGCTTTTTGATGTTCTGCTGGATTCGGTTTGCTGGTATTTTATTGAGGATTTTCGCATCCATGTTCATCGGGGATACTGGTCTGAAATTTTCTTTTTTGGTTGTGTCTCTGTCAGGTTTTGGTATCAGGATGATGCTGACCTCATAAAATGAGTTAGGGAGGAGTCCCTCTTTTTCTGTTGTTTGGAATAGTTTCAGAAGAAATGGTACCAGCTCCTCTTTGT
>NW_012101640.1:381670-421621 GCF_000951045.1 Mandrillus leucophaeus | reverse complement strand
CTTGAACCTGGGAGGCAGAGGTTTCAGTGAGCTGAGATCGTGCCACCGAACTCCAGCATGGGTGACAGAGAGAGACTCTGTCTCAAAAAAAAAAGCAAAACTAACTCAAAATATGTAAACATGGCAGATCAAAGCTAATCACAATATTAAGAATTCAGTTTCCCTGGCCAGAGAGCCATTCCAAGCAGACAGTAACCATAAATGAGGATTTCCTGACCTCCTTAGCTAGATCCTCACAAAGCAATAGCCCAAATTCTCCCTTCCATGTGACTATTTATCCCATACTAAGCCAATAACCCACATCCTAAGAGATGGCTGCAGAATGCACAATTAGGAAGAAGTTTTATTATTTTTATTGTGCCAGTCATCACATTGGAATCTTACATAATCATGATCCAAAGTGGGTGGTATTATTCTCATTCTTACTGATGCTAAGGCTGAGGTTCCAAAGGCTTAAGCAAGTTGCCCAAAGACAAAACATGCAGGGCAAGACTGTGTGACCTCACAGACTGTGCTCTTGCCCTTGTGTGTGAATCTCAAGAAATGATAAGAATCTTTGGGCAGAAATGCTGACAACTGAGGCCGAGAATCTGAAAACAACCTTCCCTTCAAACCCAAAAATCAGAGACTGCTTCTTCCAAACCACTGACCTGTCAGAAGATGAAAAAGGCAAAGAGACCATCAGAATCCAAGTCAGGAGTACTAGCTTGTTCTTGACATTGTAACAGAGCCTAAGAGACTGCAAGTGAATTCCACCTTGTTCTGAATGAATGAATGAATCAATGAGGAATTGCTCAAATTCAAGTTGCCAGTAGCATATAGGTCCATGGCTACAAAAAACTCATTCTGATTTTTTGTTTCTTTTTAATGCATATCCTTGCTCTTGCTACACATCACAATTTTGGTGGGGTTGAGGGGATCCTTATTCCTCCAGCTTTCACTCTTCCAAATTCTGACTTCCTACTCTCTTTGGCCTCTTATTCCTCTTCCCTACTTTCTGCTTTCCATATCTCTTTTTTCTTCATCCTAATGTTTCAGAAAGAATGCTTGAGAATATATATTTTTCTTTTTACCAGTGAAATATGGGGTGAAAAAATATTGTATATACATTTAGATTGCCTGACTTTCCTCTATAAACTTGAAAAAAAACCCATTAACTTCAGTTCATTAATGCAATGCCATGTGTTTCTTGTTACAAATTGTTATGGTCGACATGTTTATGTTTTCTGCAAATTCCTATTTTGAAATCCTATCCTCCAATTTAATAGTATTAGGAAGTAAGGGCTTTGGAAGGTAATTAGGTTATGAGGGTGAAGTCCTCATGAATGGGATTAGTGCCCTTATAAAAAGGGACTTGAGAGCTTGCTCTTTCTCTTTCTCTCTCTCTCTCTCTCTCTCTCTCTCTCTCTCTCTCTGCTCTCTGCCATCTGAGGATACAGCAGGTAAATTGCTGCCTATGAACCAGGAAGCAGGCCCTCACTAGACACCAGACCTTCTGGCACCTTGATCCTGGGCTTCCTACCTCCAAAATGGTAGAAAATAAATATCTGTCATTTAAGCCACCCAGTCTATACAGCAACAGAAACTAAGATAAGGGTCATATTTTTAATGATGGAAATAATAATAAAGAAGAGAAATAAGTAAACTAAGTCTGGACTTCTCTAGAAACCAAACAATATCAGACCCAACTGGGAGATATACTTACCCATATCAACTAATGTGCTACACTCATCCAATGTAAGGAACTCTGCACCCTCCCACACCCACCCTTCCTTTTCTCTGTACAAGGTACCATGCTAGGCCTGGACCAAAAAGGAGACCAGGAAAAAAGCTAACATGTAAGAATATGTGATTCTAGGAACTGTCTTATAGATTTTCAGGAAGAGAAGTTAGCACGTTTTGCAACTGAAATTAACCTTATTCATCATAAGCAAAACTGTGGGGACAAAACTCATAGAGAAGGAGCTCTTGTCCCATTCAATACACATTACCTATAGTGATTATGAAAGGTAGTATCACACTTGTTCAGCACCTAATAAATGGCAGGCACTGGGCTAGATTTTTTACATTAAACAGTAGCTTCTGAACCACATTATGAGTCAGATAAAGAAAATAAGATACAAAGACTTACATGAATTATTCCAAGTTACAAGGTATAGAAATGCACGAATGGGAATTTGAACTTGAAAAACCCGTTGGACCTTAAAGTTCACATTGTTTTTGCAACTACTCTGCATACATGGTGGCCTCACCACAGTAAATGGATTCAGGAACTTGGAAAAAGACAAAGGAAACCCTCATGAAATAAAAAATTTTGAATAAAGTGGATATGGCTTTGGGGATCCTTCACCCCATCAAATTCAGGCAGGTGCTTAAGCAGCCTCCCAGGCCCTCATGTCAAAGGAAGCAGGGCCTGGCATTGATGGCAGCTGCCTGAGTCCTGAAGCACTGAGAGGCCAGCTTCAGCCACTGTCCATGCACTGGACAGATAAGAAATGATAGATTCTTCCTTTCTGTTTTATTCCATTTTCTTAAAAAAGCACAAAATGGCATTTTGTTCTACAGCAGTAATTACTGTTACAGCATTAGATTATAATATGGGATCTGATAATAATAAATTATAATAAAGTTGTGCTTCTCTCACAGAGTCTTGAATGACTTGTCCAGGAGACTTAGTTTGGAGCTTTTTCAACTCAGCTGTGTTCAAAACAGAGAATGGGCTGAATTTCAATGAGGTGCGGATACTATGTAATATTCTCCACACCAAGTACCAAATCTACAGGCTCAATATCAAGAACATACAAGGTCTTGTAAACTAAATTCAAAATCTCTAGCTTCTATTCTTGCTCCTAGCAGTCCTTCATCTCTCCTAATACGTATGTTCTTTTCAACGTGGTTTTTCAAAATAGAAAATGAGTATTAGTTTTATAGTTGTGGTTTCTGTATCAGGCAAAGTCTAGCCAAATAAACAACAGCAAAGACTTTAGGTATTTCAAACAGAGGGAATATAATACAGGGAATTAAACAGATGACAGAGGAACTGAGACCATTGGTAGGGGACTGTGAATACTCTGGAAATTACTAACAGCAGGAAGCTGCTACAAGCCCTGGTGATGGAGGGGAAAGACAAGAATTTAGACCCAAGATCACCCTGTGATAGCTGGAACCTTTAATGAGCTGGGATATGGAAGGAAGAGCTGTCCTATGAGAGCTGGATCACCGAGGGTACAAAGCTAACGTTGGAGACAGCACCCAAACCCAAAACACAGGGTGGGGGAATATGCTAGCTTTTCCCTTCCTCTGCTCCCCAATTTTCTGCCAGTTCCTACCCTTGCCTAATAGCCAGAAGGAAACAAAGCTGAAAAATTCCTACTGATTCCTTAAGATCTGGCTAGCACACTACTTCTTCCATGAAGCCTCCCTTTGGACTTCCAAATCTCTTTATGTAAACTTTTGATGATGTGACATTTGGCTATCCAATACAGTTATGCATATTTAACAGCCTGTGAGCTTTTCAAAGATAAGCTCTATGGTGGGGTCTTTGTGGTATCTCCAGGCCTTACACAGAAGAGATAAAATTTTGGTAGGCCTGGGTTCAAATCCTAACTCTTCCACTTAGAAGCTGTCTGACTCTTGTTAAATTCTTCAGTCTACTTCAGTTTCCTCATCTACAATTTGAGGGAAATAAATTCCTCCACGTAGGGCCAGTCTGAAGATTTAAAACTATGGGACCTAGGCCCCTGAGCATAGTAAATGAGTAGCTTCTTATTGGAATGTGGTCTTGCTTGGATTGCAAGTGAATGATGATGCATTCTGTGGTGCTAATGGCTTCTATTTGCTCGTTTCTCTAAACTATATATTCTCTCTACTATATATTACACAACCTAATGGAATTGACCACGTCTGGTTAGAAACTTCTAAGAATAGTTAGGCCTTGAAGCTGTAAATGTGAAAATCTATTTACAGAGCTCTACCTTCCTTAACACCACCTCTAATGAGAAAATCCCAGTAGAAAGCAGCCTCAGAAGGAGGCTTCAGAAAGGGTCAGCCCAAATTGGGTGATACCCATGTGTGCACTTAGTCAACTTCAGCTAGCCAATCAAACGAATAAAGACTGTTAGGCTAATTTTTATTGGCCATGATCTTAGAAAAGGAACACACCATCCTCAGTTTCTAACTCATGGGGAAGTTCATCACAAGGATGTGTGGTATAAACAATGCTACACCAGCTATTGCCAAGATTTTCCAATGAAGAACCATGAGGCCTTTGAAAGGTCTATGGTTTTTTTCAGGAGCTTTAGACTAGCTTGGACAACATGGTGAAACACCGTCTCTACTAAAAATACAAAACATTAGCTGGGCGTGGTGGTGCACACTTATAATCCAGCTACTCAGGAGGTTGAGGTAGGAGAATCACCTGAGCCCGGGAGGCTGAGGTTTCAGTGAGCTGAGATTGCACCACTGCATTCCAGCCTGGGCAACCGGAGTGAGACCCTGCAGAAAGGAAGGAAGGAAGGAAGGAAGGAAAGAAGGAAGGGAGGAAGGGAGGAAGGGAGGGGAGGACGGAAGGAAGGAAGGAAGGAAGGAAGGAAGGAAGGAAAGAAGGAAGGGAAAGAAGAAGAAAGAGAGAGGAAGAAAGAAAGAGAAAGAAGAAAGAAAGAGAAAGAAGAAGAAAGAAAGAAAGAAAAAGAAACAAAGAAAGGAAGAAATAAAGAAAGGAAGAAATAAAGAAGAAAGAGAAAGAAGAAAGAAAGAAAGAAAGAAAGAAAGAAAGAAAGAAAGAAAGAAAGAAAGAAAGAAAGAAAGAAAGAAAGAAAAGAAAGAAAGAAAAGAAGGAAGGAAGGAAGGAAGGAAGGAAGGAACGAACGAACAGACAGGAAGACAGGAAAGGAAGGAAAGGCAGGAAAGGAAAGAAAGAGAAGACAGATATATGTTTTTTTATACCTGGACTGATCATCTAGGAGCTGAAGTTGGTCTTTTTAAACCAAAGGACAACCCTCAGACTCAACAGAGCAAACAAAAATGTAAATCCTATCAGCTAAGTTTGATTAGAACTTCTACCTTGAGAGTTGAAGTATGAGGTGGGAAAGAGACACAGTTATGCTTCAGTACTTAAGTCAAACTGTGGTAAACTTCTTAAACCTTAAAATAAACCCCATTGTTGACTGAATTCTAGAACTATTTTTAATACAGTTAAAATGACTCTGATATTATCTAGAAATAAGTTTGAGTCAGATAGACAGTTTCCCCTAAGTCTCAACGAAGCCATCTCTGATGTCCTGTTATATCTCTTAAAAATGAGCACCCCACCAGCAGCATTTATTAATCATCTATTATAGTCCAGGAAATTTATGTTTTTTAATGATATCTAAGTCTTGTTGCATAACTACAAGGTATGCTTCATTATCCAAATCTTAGAGGTGAGGAAACCACGATGAGACACATTAGATAGGTCACCAAGGTCAAATAGCTTCTTGGTGGCAGGGCTGCCACCTCTAAGGCCAATTCTAATCCAGGGCTGCTTGCCTCTAAGGCGCTGAGGTCTTTCTTTTTCAGCTGGACCATGTTAACTCTCTTATGTGAAAAGGTAGTACTTACCCTTTCATTTATTCATTCAACAAACAGTTAATCAGAGCTTACCATGTTCATGGAACTGTATGAGGTACTGAAATTACAAGAATAACCACGACATGGAACAGCTTTGCAAATATGAAAATTCACTGCAACTGTAACATTCTTTGCCCCAAAGGGAAATAGGTTATTCTGTAAATAAGGACTATGCGCTATTACAGGCATTTATATATTGCTACCTATTAAGTAGAGGTAAAGAACAGTGTAGACTAATTAACCACAGGGCAAGAACCCAGGACAGAGAGGAGGAGATAGAAGCAGGGATGGAAGAGCAAACACCATTGTTTCGTGCATGGAGGAACAGTTCATATCTAATTTCAAGAATGAGAACTCTGGCCAACACATCTGAGATCAATCTCAACTTGGACTATTAGCTTTGGCAGCTTTAGTTTCAGGCCTTCTTTGGGGAATAGAGGCAGTTCCATATCTTCTAAATTCTGAGTCTACCATTCTCTCACTCTAAAATGAAAGGGACAAGTTAACTCATTTTCTTCTCATGATGACCATCATCAAAAGGAGTGTAGCTGTCTGACACATATAGGTTTTCATTCCTTCTGTTGAGGACTCCCTCTCTGCTTAAATTAATAATCCTTTGAGAAGCTGCTTCCTGTCCTGAATTTTATTTACATCTTTTCTCTGCAGGCTAATTACTGATGCTATTTGTGATTACACAAAGTTGAGTGCCTGACCTTTCCTCTTTGATATTCCAGTGACTTTACTGTGCTGAATTTGTGGCATTGGTGACATCCTAAGAACCACAGTACAGTACTGAATTATCATAAACACAGATTGAAAGTAGCAGCCTTTGATTCATCATGAGGCAAAAAAAAAAAAAGAGTGTTCTTAAAGGGAGAAATCCTACATGGAAAGGAGCATCATGTGACTATTAGGACATCAAAATGCAGATGCATACATAAACTTATGAGTTATACATCAGAATTTGATGAAGTACAAGTTAGATATACATACATTGACTCATGCCCAGAGGCTATAAAGCAGAAAATGATCTTTGATTAATTGCTGAGACATTCAGAATAAGCATACCTGGCGTCTTCTTAAGTCCCTCGGCAAAATATACAAACAAAACTTAGGTATGACCTTGCCCTTAGGGATGCATCTAGTCTCAAATCTGACAGCAGCAGCAAAAGGGTTACTTCCAACTTCACCTTAGAAAGCAGCGATGTACAGGTACTGGTGCCCTGAACATGTAATATTTATAACAGTCATACAAGTTTAATTTTTTTCTTTTCTGTGGAAAGAAAAAATACTTTTTTTTCCCTCTTCTTTTTTGGTAAAGCTCTGCACTGCAGGGGGAAGAAATAAAAAGAACCTCTTCAAGTTTGGAATTTTCCACTCCCCACACCCCCTCATGCTGGTCAGAGGAGCATAGCAGGAGAGACAGAGCCAGGAAGAAAAATGCAGATACGATGATGTGTCTTGGTGAGTTTCAGAAACCATTCATGGCCCATGAGGCTGATCTGACCTGTGTTAAGTTGGTGATTATGCCTCATTCACTTTTGTGTTCCTCACAGATGCATATACTGGCCTATACGTAGACATGAAAAGCATGAAGCTGATGTCTGCTATAGAAATCCAAGGCAATTTATTCCTCTGCTGTGAGTGTTTGCATTAACTCCTAGTTTCCTTGAGGTAGAGATTAGGATAAGAGGGTTTTCTCCTAATATTTTCTTCCCTGCCCCCCAGAGCTAGCTATTTTTAGAGTGGGAATTAGGTAATTATCTGGACCAGGTCCCCTGTAATTCTCATAAAAGGCAAGCAAATAAAATGAGTTTCGAGGGCCTTGGCTTGGCTTCGGGCAGGATATTGGCAGTGGGGATACCATGTCCTGAGATATACAAGGAGTGAGTCTCTAAGAATGCAGTGTGAATCAAAGGCCTTTATATTTATGAATTATGATTTTTATTTGAGCCTCAAGAATCTTGGTATCTAAGAATCCATAGGGAGAAGAAACCAGGCAACCGTTGTAGCCTCAGAATCTTCTGACAGGGTTATGCCCTTGAACTATGGGCTACTTGTTATCTAGAACAATAGTTTTTTTTGTTGTTGTTTTTGTTGTTTGTTTTGTTTTTTTTTTTTAGATGAAGTCTTGCCCTGTTACCCAGGCTGGAGTGCAGTGACGTGATTGTGGCTCACCGCAATCTCTGCCTCCCGGGTTCAAGTGATTCTTCTGCCTCAGCCTCCTGAGCCGGGACCACAGGTGCGTGCCACCACATCCAGCTAATTTTTGTAGTTTTTAGTAGAGACAGCGTTTCACCATGTTGGCCAGGCTAGTCTTGAACTCCTGACCTCATGATCCTGGCCTTGTTTATTCTTTTCTTGCTGAATCTGATCACCCTTCGTGGTGTGTTTCCAGTTCTGTGACAAACCTGAAGCACAGCAGAGAGGTTAAAGAGGGACACAGTGATGCAGAGGCCTAGAAACTGTGCCATGAGGCATCCATGCCACTGTGCAATGCAAATGCAGCACTTCCCAGCAATACACATCTTTTTCTTTCTGCTGAGGCACATGTTCCAATGCTGACACTAGCCAGAATGGGGAAGAATTCCAAGGGAGACCTGACACATCATCGTTTCTCTCCCTCTCAGGGAAGCAAAGTGAGATGCAAATTTATGGCAATAACCTTAAGTTTACTTCATCATATACAAAAATCATTCAAATTTTCAACAGTGTAGGTTACCTGTTGTTGCTCCTTCTGGTTGATCCCATCATAGCACTGAGTTGAGTAGAAGCAGACAAGTGGTACTGCAATGGACCACTTCTGGGGCTGCCAGTGTAATTTGTGGCTGGTTTTATTTCATTCTGCCTGAAAGCTGCAGAGCTTAGCTGAATGCCCACACTGTGAGAAAGCTTCTTCAGTTGGGATTTGGTCTGCACATTCGGGATAACTTACTGGAAGGATTTTAATGGATTCCTGACCCCGATAGTTGCTTGCGAAAACAGCATTTTACAAACACGTTGCCATATTTACTTGCGCATTCACACTTTCCTCCAATTTGGAGAAGAAACTCAGAAGAGATGTTTTCTCTGCATCCTCCTCCCCCTTCTCTCCACGCTTCTCTCTCCTCTGTTTTAAGAACATTGACCGATCACAGCTGGCGCCAGAACATAAGGTTGAGGGAATAATCACTGCATTAAATGGAAGTATCATTGTAGTTCATGTTTATTTTAATGGAGGACGTTTCCATGAAGCACAACAGACTAAATTAGGCATCTGAATTCTCCCTATCTGGGGAATGTCTATCAAGGTGGCTCATGCCCACCTCCTGCAAGGCATTCTTCCCTCCCAGCCCTTCCAAATCTTAGCTGGACACAGCCAGCTTGAAACTTATGATGGGGTGCGTGCTGCAGGCTCTGGCACAGAGATGAAATCCATTTCTTGTTATTCATCATGAAGGATCTAGCATCACATGGCCAAGAGTCATAGCTTTATGCTCTCCGCCACCATGTACTCTCGGCTACATGTGTAGCAAGCACCTACCTTCCAGAGTTGTGAGGAGGATTTAAAGGGCAGATGCAGGTAACACACAGGACAGTGCCAGGTGTGTAATCAACGTCTAACGAATCCTAGAGTTATGATTATAATGCTGATGTTCTATCTATCAATGCAAGGAGTTCATGGTGTCTTGGCCCCAGTTTGCCAGGGAAACAAGAACTCTTTGTAGAGGAATCTGTGTACCTACCTTTCCTTCTTATCTGTCTTTCCCTTCTCATGCTGCCTATTGTTTCGTTAGTTAGTTTGGCAAGTTGTGTTTCACAGATTCCTCTAGCATGGACTTGTAACTTGAGATCCAACGAACCTCAAGAGGGGACTTCAGCAATTAGTCAGTGCCCTGAAATGCATGCAAATTTTTGAATACATTTGTGTGTTTTTCTGGATAGGGTACCTACAGTTTTTTTTGTTTTTTTTTTTTGTCAGAGCTCCAAATAGATGCAGGCCACAAGAAGTATAACTATTGCTCTAGGCCAGGCGCGGTGGCTCATGCCTGTAATCCCAGCACTTTGGGAGGTGGGTGGATCACCTGAGGTCAGGAGTTCAAGACCAACCTGGCCAACATGGTGAAACCCTGTCTCTACTAAAAATACAAAACTAGCCAGGTAAAATGCTGCAGTGAGCTGAGATCACACCACTGCACTCCAGCCTGGGCAAGACAGAGCGAGACTCTTTAAAAAAATAAAATAGTAAACAAAGCCCTTAAAAAAAGATGATGAAGAAGAAAGCCTTATAAAACATTGTAAAATAAGTTATACAAAAAACATAGTGCTTTGAAATATATCTAAATATTTTTTAGCATGAGCACCATCTAATCAGAACGGATTGAACTAGGGGTTGTCAATTTTTTTCTGTAAAGGATAAAATACTAAATATTTTAGAGTCTGTAGGCCATAAGATCTCGGTAAAGACTATTCAAATCTGCCCTTATTAAGCGAAAGCAACCCTAGATGACACAACACATTCATGAATGGGTGTGGTTGTGTTTGCAATAAAACTTTATTTATAGACACTGAAACTGGAGTACCATATAACTTTTACATGTCATAAAAAATTATTATTCTTTTGATTTTTTTTGAAGCATGTAAAATGTAAACATCATTCTTAGCCTGCAGACCATACACAAAGAGAGGTTAAGCCTGATTTGGCTTCGGGCTATAGTTTCCCAGTTCCAGGATTAAATCACCAAAATGGCGGTATCTGTGTCTTCTGTGTCTCCTGGTTGCATATCATCATTGCACTGCTCTGAAGAAGCTGAAAATGCAGAGCAATGGGATTCCTGACTTGACTGTGGGCAGAGACAGAGTGGGCAATGAATGGGCTGCAAAGGCCTTGGGGAGAGGAAAGGAGGCAAGGACAATGGGACTAGTCTGTGCTTTTTAGCTCTGGAAGAGGAATGTAAAGCAATATTTCACACCATCATCTGGGTTGTAGCAGAACAGTGAGTAATCCCTGATCAATGATGGGCTCTATACATGGTGGGCTGCTCTTCCAGCTGGATCAGGTGCTGCAGAGCCTAGAGACAGGCTGATCCATCATCCTTTAACCAGCACAGCTCAAACTGCGAGTAGCCAATTTTTCAGTGATGCTCTAATGATGATTCTATTAGCCAAAATTAAGAAAAAATAATCCAAGTTGCCATTTACGTTCAGAACTTTTTTTTTCAAAGGAGTTAGCATATATAAAAGAAAAGGCCAGCTCTAAGAATCAAAATTAGTTGTCTCTCCACAACCTAATTTGGGCCTTTTAGGAAATAGAGCTATGATTTCTGTGGGGAGTGGGCTGGAGACATTTGAACCCACCATCATGATAACAGACCCTGTCAGCAAAGAGCCTGTACTCTCTCTATTGTAAACTGGTTGCAGCAGAAGATACATTTATTACCTGTTTCTGCACATTAGGGTGTCATTTTGTGCGACTTATAGTTGTGAGCAAGAGTTTTTCTTAGAGGAGTGGTCATGCTCATTCCATGATGGGTCTAAATGCTGTCACTGTGCAGCTAATGGGTGGTTTCTGCAAGCCCAGAATCTGCATTAGACTCCCTTGCAGAGGTTTGTAAAATACAGAGTTCCAGGCTCTGCCCAGATTGCTTCAATTTAGCAGATCTGGAGTGGTGCCAGAAGGTGTATATATATATAGGGGGAAAAGTAACCCAGGTGATTCTATTATCAGCCAGGTCCAATGCTCACTTCTCCAATAAACAGGATAAGCTATTCGCGGAGGGGACAGAGTATGGAAATGGTAACTTGGGGTCTCCACAGACATCAGAGTGGCCTAAGCATAAAAGGAACCTCAAGGACTGCCAAGCACTATATTTCTATCTTCAGTAAGAATAAATTACAAGTTTGTCAAAAATCCTGTCTTTGGCCTAGGAACGGTGGCTCACGCCTGTAATCCCAGCACTTCGGGAGGCCGAGGCGGGTGGATCACGAAGTCAGGAGATCAAGACCATCCTGACTAACACAGTGAAACCCCATCTCTACTAAAAATACACACATACACACACAAAATTAGCCAGGCATGGTGGTGGGCGCCTGCAGTCCCAGCTACCCGGGAGGCTGAGGCAGGAGAAGGACGTGAATCTGGGAGGCAGAGCTTGCAGTGAGCCGAGATCACACCACTGCACTCCAGCCTGGGCAACAGAGCTCTCCTAAGGCTCCCTATGAAATTCCCCACCACGGCTTCTTCCCACCTGTCTGCCACCTCCCTGTGTCTCCTGGGCCTTCTCTCCTCCACCTTTCCTGGACCCCAGCTCTTCAGTTCACCCGTTTCCTGCCTTCCTTTGCTCTTGCCTTCTCTTTGCCTCAGCCCTCTTCTAATCCAGATGAGGTTGTATTTCCGTCACTGATTCTCTCTGCCTCAGCCCTCTTCTAATCCAGTTGCGGTTGTATTTCCGTCACTGATTCTCTCTGCTCTACAGGGAGGCTCCTCAATTCCCTTCCCCAGTGTTGGAGGAAAAGTGGTGGGCAAGACACACAAAGTTCCTGCTCTGATCAAGTTGACACTCCAGTGGGGAAAGACCAATGGAAAATAGCAAATATATATATGTAAGTAAGATTGATTTAGGTAGTAGTAAGTTAAAGCAAATTGGAACAAGATGAAGTGGTAGAAATTTGTTCACCGTGGCAGTGGTAGCAACTATAAAAATGCTTGGAACATTGTAGGCACTGGATAAGTTATATTTTTTTTAAAAAATGGATTCCATTTCATGTGTATATTCTTTATATACAAATGATAATTTGTGCCCTGTTCAACGTTCTACTTTTTTCAGTTAATAATATGTCTTGGAGAGTTTTCCACATAAGCATTTGCAGAACTACCCCATTACTGTTTTCGTCCCTTTGCATTGTACAGTTTATTTTTATTTACTCAGTTTCCTGTTGACAAATCACTTTCCAGCTTTGTTTTGTATTTAATTACAAACACTTCACTGAACATTCTTGAACATGTATCTTGATACACTCAATATTGCGTTAGTAAAGAATATTCCTGGGGGTAGAATTATTGTATCAAAAGAATATCAGTGATTATTGTATCAGAAGAAAGATAGATATTACCAAATTATCCTCAAAAACGATGTCACCATTTGCACACCCAGCAGTAGTGTATGATAATACTCTTTCCACATACCTCACAGGTCCCCATTATGATCAAACTTTTAATTTGTCAGTTTGAAAGGTTTCTCCTTGCTGTATTTGATTTGCATTTCTTTCATTATGATGAGGTTCAGCATCTTTTCACATGTTTATTGGCTATTTGCATTTCTTTCTGAAGTTTTTTCACATCCTTTGCCCTTTATTCTACTGGATTTGTTAATTTTTTTTATTTCTTTCTGTAGGTTCTTTGTAAATTAAGAAAATTTGTTTTATAATTCACATTACAGATATTTCTTCCTGATTTGTCATTCTTTTTATGTATTTACGACATGCTTATTTATTAGTGCATTTTATTTGCCATACAGAGAAGTTTGTAATTTATATAAATGCAAACTTCTTATTTTTCTTCATGGTTCCTATGCAATGGTTTACTGTTTATGTATGTTTATGTAACAAGCATCTTAGTGATCTTGTCATGAGCAAAGTTATATAGAATATAAAATTCCTAAAGTCTCCGCAATTAAAGGTCTTTTGAAGAAAACCAAAGAAAAGTTTTGAATCGATGACCAGATCTCTTCCATATTATCTCTGATGATGGCTCAGCTAGCTTTTTTCCTCAGCCTGTTAGGAATTGGGCATCTTATTTTAAGAGGCAGCTCTTTATATTGTTACACAGCTTTTTTAGTCATTTGTTCAAATAAGCGGTAGAGGAATTGTGGTTTAATCAGAGAGCAATACAGACAGAGGTCAAGAGCAGGAGATGATGACATCTTCAGGGGGCTACACATTCTTCACCTTTAATCGTAAGATAGCTCCTCCTAATACAGAGCCAAAATTGTCTCCTAGTGTTTTCTCATGACATTCTGATAAAGCAAACACATTGGAAATAAAAGATTCTGCCATTCCTTTTGATCCATGCTGCAAAAATCAAACCAATGCTACGTGATAAGGATCATCACTAACTAATTGCGTAGTAAATCCTGCTACAGACTTCGTTCTCTGATGATATTATCAAGTAATAAGTATTTCTTTTCAGTTCATGGCGATAGGATGTTACTTCTGTGAGTTTGTCTATAAAACAAGTTCTGTATACCAATACCATTTTCCACTGACTTTTATTGTGTAATTAGGTATATGATGGCCTTGTATTCGTATCCATTATGCAAATAGATATATATTCTCATGGAGAATATGTGAGATGGAGAAGTATATAGAGTATTTAGAAATATAAAGAAACTACACTGAGAATTGTGAGAGGAATAAGGCAATAATTCCAACCTTCAAAAATAAAAACTGTAGAGAAGAGGAAGAGGGAAGAAAATGCCAAAGAGAGATTTATAGCTCTAAATGATCATTTATAGCTCAAAGAAAAACTTCAGATTTTCATTGCTCAGTTCTCTCCTCTCTGAGAAGGAACACAGACATGTGCCTGAGAGGGACCAGAATTCCCATGATGCACTCTGTTCCCAGTATGGCGAACACTGCATTCACTTAGAACGCATGTACAGTAGGGTGGCCAGATTTAGCAAATAAAAATCCAGAACACTTAGTTAAATTTGAATTTCAGATAAACAATGAATACAGGTCAAGTATCCCTTATTTGAAATGTTTGGGGCCAGATGTGTTTAGGACATCAGATTTTTTCAGATTTTGGAAGGTTTGGGTTGTACATTGAACTGTAGTTCAGCATCCCTAATTAAAAAACCCAAAGTCCAAAATGCTGCAATGAACATTTCCTTTGACCCTCACATCAGCACTCAAAACATTTCAAATGTTGAAGCATTTCACATTCCAGATTTTCAGATTAGGGCTACTCAACCTGTAATAATTAGTAGCGTAAATATGTTTCCAACATTACTCAAGTGCCCTGTATTCTATTTGGCAATTCTAATGAATGGTCAACTTCTCATTTTTTCATTTGGAATTTCCAAACTCCAGGAAAGTGACTCTTGAAGCAACCCAAAAATATAAATGTTTT
This sequence comes from Mandrillus leucophaeus, assembly GCF_000951045.1. Taxonomy (NCBI): domain Eukaryota; kingdom Metazoa; phylum Chordata; class Mammalia; order Primates; family Cercopithecidae; genus Mandrillus; species Mandrillus leucophaeus. Next base: position 406,905 of record NW_012101640.1, on the reverse strand, counting down.
TAAAATATTATACGTAAGATACATTCGGTTGCTATGTAAGAAGATATTCTTATCCTGAGAAGTTTCAAATATCTTAGTAAAAAACCCAGCCCTCCATTTCACTTACATATAAACACATTCACAATTATCACTTGTTTTCTTGCTGGAAACTTCCGGTGTGTTTATTTTATTTTATGTTATATTTATTCTGTTTTGCCTGGCACTTCATATTCAATCACATTATACCTACAAAGATGGGCTTGAATTGAATCAAGACAAGATATGATGGGCAAAAGCCAGGCCCTGTGGTGAGAAGCCATGGGATTCTCTGACCACTGTCCCCCTTGTAAACATACAGAGTAGGAGGACTTGAGGTGAGAACAAAATCTCACTGAATTGTGAGTGAAAGTGATCACCGCTGACACCTCCTGGGCCAGTTTGAATATAAAAACAATTTAGGTAATGACTTCATTAAAAAAGTTAAAGCCCCCTATTGAATAGATCAGAATAAATGTTCTCATCAGCTAAGGCAAGTAAATGTACAAATGAGTGAGCAAATCACAGCTTATATTGAACAATACTAATATAAATAGCTCTCATTTTGCATTGAGTGTGTGTTTTACATATATGAACTCATTTGTTACTCAAAGCAGTCCTGTGAGAGAGGAACTTTAATTATCTCCATTTTACTGCTGAAGAACCCTGAAGCACAGAAGGGTTAAATAATGATCCAAGGCTACACTGCAAGGAAGTGACTGAAATAGAATTCAAACCTTCTTCTTAAGATGTCACTTGCCCCTCAGATTATCTGGCAAGCAAAGGGCAAAATAAATTTTTTCTCGATTGTGATTCTAATTCTAGCAGATTCCTTAGAAGGCAGCTTCAGCCTTCATAACAAAGACATCAATGCTCAATAGATACCGCATGAGTAGACAATCATGTTCTTAGTCTACTGACCAACCTCAACACCCATTTTGCTCCCAGAAGTGAAGCCAAGTGGATCACAAAAGAGTAGAGTAGACTGAGTGTCCAAGACCTGCTTGGCACCATGCAACTTGGGATAGGTCGTGGGCCTCAACATCGTAGTTGTTTCCTTATCAGAACAAGTAATGATGAAACGATAATGGTAGCCATCCTAGAGTGAGCTTCTAGTCTTCATCAGGCACAAGGCTAGGTAGGCACTTAGCACATATGGCACCAAGAACACTGTGATCATAACCCCCATTCTTGCCTCCACTTTACAGATGAGGAAATTAACATACGGAGGAGTTAAGTAACCTTTGGAAAGTAACACAGGTAATAAGAAGCAAAGCAAGGGGTTGTACCAGTTCTAGCCGTGGGCTAGATGCACAGCTTGTGGTGTTCAGGCTGGCTGGGATCTAGTCCTGTTGTAACACTGAGTAATATTGTTCACATTACTTAAACATTCCATTTCCATGTCATGCTTTCCTCTTCTGTAAGTGGGGGATATAGTACTAGTAGTGTCTATGTTAGAATTCAAGAAGACAAGATGTATAATGACCAGAACATTGCCTGGCAGAGAGTCAACACCCACACAAGCTAGCTGTTACCATCACTATTACTATTGTTATTGCTATTACTATTACTGTGGCTATTACTATTGCTATTGTTATTGCCATTGCTATTTCTATTACTATGAATGCCTTTCCTATTTCAGCACAATGTTCTTGTCTTAAAAAAGAAAGAATTTATAGCTCAAAAGTTCCATAATTCTAGAAATCTATAGATGAGAGGAGGGGGAGAAAAGAAAATGAAACAAAGACTAAAGTTCCTTGAGGAGAAAAGAAGTCCTTGAAGGGCTGCTGGCAAAAGATCAGAAAGAAAAAAGATCTGAAATATCCAGTGCTTTGAGTTTCAGATATTTTATTTCCATTCGGTTTGCAATATTCAAGTGCCAACACTTCCCATGAACTTGGAAAGTTCTCTTATTAGTTGTCAATATATTTCCTAAGAAGGACCCATGGAATGAAAAGTCTGAACTCCATGCCCTGCGTGCTCCCATTCCCCTCCCCCTCCCCTAACAGGGACACCAGCCTGAATCGCCTGAACATGTATCATTTTAGGCTTCAGCCCTGAAGCATCTCCCTGTCCCTCTTACTTAATGTAGTCTTCCAAGACCAATTTCAAGAAGTAGGTAAGGAGAAATGAAGGTGAAAGAAGCTGCTTCTGTGTTTCAGGCTTTAATGGACTTTATTTTCCTTGTCCAAGTGCCTCTCCCTTGCAGGCCCTGTGATGTGGGTCATCTTCCTCTTATTTACTTCCTTCAGGGAACATGAACACAATGGCTGTCAAGGTCCATGCATCCTCTTGGTCTGCATGGGGATGCATGAGTGAAGCTCAGTCCCACCTGCCTTTGCAGACACAAGTCCAAGCAGGAAGACTTCCCACATGGCTGGGGCGTCGTTCCTCACCACAACTTATGGGCCACTCATGAACTTTTCATGATGGACTTCCAGCCCTATCCTTCCCATTCTGCCATATTGAATTGCTCACAGCTCTTGAACGCCTATGTACTCTCCCTCCCCTCATTCATGTCCCATGCACCCTCCTCACCTCTACTCATGCTGAATGGCTAAGTTTAAATGTGGATCCTCTAGGAAGCTGTTTCTGACCACAGACTGGGTTAGTTGTCCTCTTGTGTATGTATGTGTATACACAATAAACTCTCATTTATCCAGTGTCTTCTGTGTGCCAATCCTCGCTCTAAGAAATGGAGAAAATAAATGTTGAACAAGGCAACATGGAGAAAGAAATGGCAAAATAAGCAAGATTCCAGAAAGTGATATGGGCCATAACAGCTGAAACAGGATGACCTGGTAAAAAGTAAGGGGAGGCAGCTATATGAAATTGGGGAACCAGGTATTTTTTTCTGAAAAAGGAACTAATATTTAAGCAGAGTCATAAAGGCAGAGAAGCAGCCAGTCGTGTAAGGAGTTGGGGCAGAATGTTCCAGGTAGAAGAAATGATGCAAAGATGCTAAGGCAGGAATGGATGTAGTGTGTGAGGTGAACAGAGAGCTTCCTGGGGGAGAATGATGTGGTTTATGGACATGCCAGTAAAGTCATTGTCATGGCCAATTTATATCCAATGGTAATCTGATGGGTAGAGAGCAGTCGGACATATGACAAAGGCTTTAGAATAAGACAGCTGTATCTACCACTGACTGGTTGTATGGCTGTGAGCAAGATTTTTTAACCACTCTGATCATCACCTTTCTCAACACATGATAGTGCTTAAAAGCAGACCTTCGAGTTATTCAAACAACTTCTCTTTTGCTAATTGGGTGGCAACATATTTAACTTTTCTGAAGCTTATTTTTCCTACATACTAAGTGGGTCACATATAGAAAGCCTAGCATTTAGTTATGGCCAATATTTTGGGTGCATTATCAATGTTACTGTCACTCATTTGTGTGCAAGTAATAATACCACCAACTGCAGACTGTTTGAAAATCAGATATAATTTATGTGCAGTATTCCAAATTTAGTAAGTTTACCACATTAGTATAGTGGATGTTTCTTGTTTTGAATTTACTTAGCAACCATTTCTCTATCTAACAGCAACTTATTTCCTTTAGGGAAAGATGTATTTCAATTGTATATACCTGATGGGACTGTTATCGGGTACCCCTCTTTTCCCCAATTGGGTGATCCATGCTAAGCTAAGCAGATACTTCTTCCCTGGAATCTTCATCTTGAGTAGAGACAACAAGACTTAAAAAAAAGAAGGCACTCATTCATTCTAGCAATGATGCCTGAGAAAGTCTCTTCCTATACAAGACCATTATTGTGATTTCTGTTTCCTTTGGCCTCCAGAACTGCAAAAACCCCTGTCCTTTCTAAGACCTGGTCTCCTTTTTCTACCAATTCGAGAAGTTCCTGATAGCTTTCCACTAGATTCCCTTTTGTTTAAATTAGCCAGGGTTATTTTATTTATCTCGCAACTAAAAATTATAACCAATCCAGATAGTGATATTATTGTTACTTTTATTGTTATCAGGAAGGAAGGTTTAACTACTAACATTATTGTTAATTATTATTTTTTTTACGGTATGGGGAGTATAAACTGCCCACAAATTTTCTGCCTTAATTGGGAGTAGATAATAAAATCAAAAGCAAGCCACATAAATCTCTCGTTTTCCCATTCACACCCACACCTGCTCTGTATACGTATCTATTCCCATAGCTTGTATGATTTGTAGATGAAGACTAAATCCTGGCTACAGCTCAAAGCAAGAAAAAATTTACAAATGATAGACTGGGCTGTTGGTTTAATGTCTGTTTTCAAGGCCAATGATGTAGTCACATAAAAAAACCTCTGATAAAATTTTAATAGACAATGATGCGTGCTATGTGTGTTCTCTATGGTGAGGACAAGGACATAGATTCAAGACTCAGAGATGATATTTAACTCCCCTGCATGTGGAAGCCACAGACTGCTTGCTCTCTTACAACTGATTCTAACGGAGCAGTGAGGGAGGCAGGTAGAAAATAAGGATGAATAAGGTAACATACCAGAAAACCTAGTGGGGTCCTGTCTACTTCCTCTAGGTCTATGATTACATGATTCTATCTATGAAGTTATTAATTTTTTTAATGCACGAGGATCTTTGGCTTAAGAGGAAATTTCACCTACCTTCACCACAATTTTTAACCTGCTCAAGTTCCCCATGTCTCTAATCAGAACAAAATGATTTCTATTATAAATTATGAAATAATAATTATACATAATCCTTTCATAGTTCACATAAATATGTCATATATAATTTACAAAGTTGTTGTAAAGACTAAAAACAGTTGTGTGCCCTTCCTACTTCACTTCATAGAAGAAGTGTGCTCACTCCAATCAGTGACCACACTGCTTCAATCCCCCTTTGGAATAGAGTTCACATCCATGCCCTACGGCTTCTGACTTAGTTTAGCTCCTGTAAAAATAGGCAGGGTCTATTTTTTAACCTATTGAAGTTGGGTGTGACCATGTGACCTTTTTTTGGCTAATGGAAAGTGAATAGAAGTGGCCAGGTGCCTGTTCTGAGCTTATGTCTTAGGAGGCATAGTGAGGTTCCACTCTCTCTGTCTCCTCTAGTAATTTGCTATGAGAACAATATGACCTAAAGCTGCTATTCCAAGGAGAATGAGTGGCAGGAAACTCAATCTGTGGCCTGAGGCCAAGCCCAGCCTCCCTGCAGCTTAGTACAGGGCTGCCCTAGCCTACCATAACCCCATGAAGAAAAAAATAAATGCTTTTTTTCTTAAGTCACTCTGTTTTAATGTTATGCTGCAATACTGGGACAACAGCTGGGCAATGTGCAAGCCCTTTTTACAAATTTCATTGCCCTCTGCATGATTTTAAACTCTGTAAAGTTAGGGTCTGGGTCTATTTGCTCCATTGTTATTTTCCCACTTCCTAGGACGGTTTATAGTGAGTAATATTTAATGGTCTATCATGAGTTCCTTGTGTTAGTCTAGTCCCCTCTCTCCAATCAGATATACATTTAAGATAAAGAAGCAATCCTACTTAAGAATGATATCCGCAAAATACGTGTGAGATTACCTTTCATTTTTCTCACTCACTGTATCATCTTTTTTTTAAGTGAACAAAATAAACAGGCAAATCTTGTGGATAATAGCACAGAGGCTAGCTTTAAAACTAGTAGAGACAATATTTACTATTTCTTTGTACAATGAAGGGGCCAAAATTGCTGGTAAACATAATTCTGAATCCTTGTGTTCCTTTGTTTAGTCAGCAAGCCTTTTGATGGCATTTTGTGCTAAGCCCCATATTAAGTCCTTGAGATATGGTGCAATGGATTTAATGTTTATTCCGCTACTTCCACCCCCAAATTCATATGTGGAAGTCCTAACTTTCAAGGTAATGGTATTAGGAGGTAGGGCCGTTGGTAGGTGATTAGGTAATGAAGGTGGCACCCCCATGAATAAGATTAGTGCCATTATAAAAGAAGCCCGAGAGAGGTCCCTTGCCCCTTCTGCCACATAAGGATACATCGAGAAAGTGGCCATTTGCAAGCCAGGAAGATACCCCTCCTCGGATATTTAACCTGCCAATGCCTTGGTCTGGGACTTCCCAATTCTAGAACTGCGAGAAATAATGTCTGCTGTTTATAAGCCACCCAGTCTATGGTATTTTGTGATAGCAGCCCAAATGGACTACGGCATGAAGAACGAGATCATGATTCTTGGTGTTAAGTCATTTATGCGATAGTGGCAAACACAATTCCATAGACATCTGAAGTTGAGTGTGTTAAGTGTTTGCATTGATGGAAACAGAGTTCTTCCTAGGGGGGCATAAGAGAAGGAGTATTTAACTCAAACCTGGAAGAAATCCGGGGAGACTTTGAGCAGGTGATAGCTGGCTGTATTTTAAATTATGTGTAGGAGCCAGCTGTGCGAAGAAAACATTCAGAACAATAAAATAGCAACTATTGCAGCTCTCAGATACCTCATGGCAGATAGGGTGACAGGGATCAGTCAGTTAGGAAGTAGCTCATTATTGCTAAGTAGTGTATGAGCATAGCCTTTTTTCCATCTACCTTTACTGACCACAATTCTGTACCCTCAACATCCCGATCTCTCCAGGCAAATGATTAATTTAATTTTGCAAACAATCCAGGGTAAGGCAAAGTCTGCAAAGCTTTTAAACAAAATATTCATAATTTTAATTCCTTTGCCCTTCTCAATAAAATTAATAGTAAACCCATTTACTTAATTTGGGAACAGAAGCTACACATGAAAGCCTTAAAAAAAAAAGAGAGAGAGAGATTGATGAAATAAAATCTGCTAATTCATGTGATTATCTCAGAACCCAAAAGACAAGGTTTTGGTTCACTTTATGCCACTGAGAACTTCACCTGCACACTTGTGACAAGTAACAAGACTACTATCTTTCTATTATACACATTTTGGCAAATAACTGAGCATAATAATGAAATACAGTTCTAATGTTGTGCTCTAACCTTTAGAGCACAAAATTAAAGGAAGAAAAACCCCTATAATTAAAATATTACAGAAAATGACCAAATGGACGTGGGAGTAATGTAAAATAAATTCTGGCGTTTAATCAGCTTTTTAATCATCACTAGTTAAGACAATTGGTTGGGACTGTTATTGTCAATAGCAAACTAAAATCATTTCGTGTGATAATTTCAAGGGTTAATTGTTGCAGTTTATTCAATGCAATCTTCTCCACCAGCTTCATTTTTATTTGCCAGTACACCAATACACCATGATTAGCATAAATTAAACTAAATGAATTCTGTGGGTTACTCAATTATTTTACACCTGTCTTTTTTTCTTTTTTTTTCTTGTCTTCCCCAAACATTTAAAGGTTAGAGATGGGTGAATGGTTTGATGGCAAATTCCAACCTCCAGCTGCTCAGCCTCAGCTCAAAACAGAAATGCTTAAAATCTGGGTGATTGATTTTCAGAAATCTTGGGTAGAAAAATACATCGTGAAAAAATGTCATCACGAAAGATGTTGTATCATTATACACTGACCTTTTACAGAGGCCCATGCGACTCACAGCTGGGAAGCAAGGAGCTCTACATGCAAACTTAGATAATACAGAATGGGAAAGATTTGCGTGTGCGCCTCAAATGAGCCATTTCCCGTGTTCAAACTGACACACAGTGACCTTGGATGGCTCTCGTAACATTTGTTCTTAACAAAGTGAGTTTTATCTAATTTGGAAACTCCATTCTTTTAACCGTGGCTCACTGGTGGTAATTCATCTTTCACTGAGAAGCTCACCACAGGAATCCTTAACTTACACCCAACTTCGGAGAAAAAAAAGTCACTTATACAAAATGGTCAGCCCAGCGGGGCGTGGTGATACACACACCTATAAACTCAGCTACTCAGGGAGGTGAAGTGGGAGAATTATTTGAGCCCAACACTTTGAGGCCAGTATGGGCAACATAGCCAGGCCCTGTCTTTTTTTAAAAAAAGAAAATTTAATAAATAAATTTTGAAAATTAAAACACACACACACACACAGAACCCCAAATGTTCAGCCCATTCCAAGACCTGCTTCCCATCTACTTAATTACCATCCAGGACCCTTAACTCCTCCTGTCCACCCACATTGCCTCCGGCCATGTCCTCGTCCCCTCTCCTCCTCACTACTTCACTCTTGTGGGAATTTACCCACTACTTACCACCTACCACCTTCCTCCTCTGCAAATATGGCCTGAGAGAAACTTCTTCAGCCAGCAACAATCATGGTGCATCTATTACGAACTAGACTGTTAGGCTGGTGCTGAGGATACATTCTTGGGACCAGGTAGAAATGATTCTTTTATCACACAACTTAGAGTCAAAAGGAAAGACAATTATGATATAGTGGATAGACATAATTGTATTAGGGAAGTACAGAGACCTATAAGAACAGGGAGCCTCTCTTCTCCCTCTTCAAGCTTCCTGTGCTCTCTGTGGGAGCTACCTTTCCCCCAATACCTGCTTTTCTCCTCAGTGGGAGTTTGGGGTGGGCAACACATTGGCTTGTATTGAAAGGGAAAATGACAATAATCTTCTCCTCACTCTGCAGGTCTCTACTCTGTAAGCCACCTCATCCTGCTCTGGGGCCTCTAACACTTCGGATGCAGAAGATGTCCAGTCCCTTCTTTACTCCCAGGCTGGGGTTTGAATTCAATGACAGGTCATCCCTGAACCATCTACTCAGCATCAGGCTTGGGTAGAAGGCGCTCCATGCTAAAGAAGCTGCCTATTCCATCTATCACCGAATTCTCATTTCTTTGCCCAATGCCTAGCTCAGAATAGTTTCTCAATAAATATTTCTTAAGTTAAATTTTAAAAATGTGTTTAATTAATGAGCAATTTTAAGATCATGATATATTCAAATATGGTAGATGATATTTGAGTAGAAATGGTGATTACACAAAAATTATTCTGTAGGGTATAGTATAATATGAAGAGAGAGGTTCAAAACTATTGTGAGTCTGCCTTGAGGGCCCAATGGGAAACTTCATCTTGCATTTATAAACCAAGTGACTATGACCTAAGGGCCTCAGGTCCAAAAGAGCTGACTTAGAATATCATTCACATGAACACATGGGGTCTGTCTTGTCGAGCACTGAGTCTATATGATTGCACACAGCACACAAAGGTGCTCAGTTAATATTCATTGAACATACTCAATGAATTAGCTAAGATAAACTTTTAACTCACAAGACATTTGTATGGGGAGGACCTTCTGTACAAGAATTCAATGAATGGCTTGCAAAAGTGTTTTGTTTGATTTGCACGTTGTTTTTCTCAATATCGAATTTTTTGCCAACATAAGACTTTTAAGGTAATAACATTTTACATTAAAAGATTTCAACTTCTGCTAAATTGAAGAATTTAGAATTATTTTCAATTTCTTCTGAAATATCAGAGGATCTTGAAATTGTATAAGTGAGAATAATTCCAGAGGGAATATCACCTGCAACTTTTTGGGGCTGATGCATTTAAATGGGGCATGAACTCTCCAGTTCACCAAATTCCCTACTTGGTCAATTTTACGCATCCATACACCCCTAGAGATATATGGCTGTGTGACCTGGATCTATACAAGCATATTAAGGAAGAAGTAAGAGAGGTCATTTGAGATTAGGAGCCCTAAGCCTCTTTTAAATTCTTGATAATTTATAGCTTAAATCCTTTGGCATATATACTACCAAATTTGCCATTTATGTGTAATATGTAGCTTAAATCCTTTGGGATATATTCATACATATAAACAGAGAGTTTAAAGTGGAGACTGATGGGATGGGAAGAAGAATAACTTTTAAAAATATTTCTGCCTTTATAAATAAAACTCAAGACACTCCCACACTCGCCAAATCAGCTGAAAACAGCAGGGTGGGATTAGATATTTTGTTCTCCACATGTTCTCTCCTGGCCTGTGAGGAAAAGAAGGGATGGCCATGAATACATACAGTCTGAAAAATACTAGAAAAATGCCTTGTTTGACAGTCAAATCAACTGACAGCTTTAAAAAGTGGAGTGTTTTCATTCAGATTCTGGCATCTGACAGTCAAATCATTCTTCCTGGAGTTGGCCTTGTCAGTAACATAATGATGTGAAAATTACTGAGAGTTTGTGGAGGATCCAGGCTTCCCGAGGAATCTGAAGCTATTTATTTGTGGGCAGGACCCCAGAAGGTGGAATAAAAGACAAATAATAGCTATTGAGATGGAATAAAATAGACTCCCGAAGTAGAAAGCAACCTGAGAAAGCCACCCCTGTGTAGTCAACAGGGAGGTTTTATTTAAGAAAATACAAAAAAACGCAAGTGTGTCTCTAAGGATATGAATTTGATTTTCACAGGGGCATCCAACTCAGAAACCTATCCCTAAACAATATTTAGACTCAGCTTTATTGTTATGCCAAGGGTTGTCCTTTTTTAACTTTTCCATTCTCATCAATTCTAGCCCACTGTTTACTGCCCTGAACCATCTCCCAATACTACATTGAGTCAACAGGGAAAGATGCAAAGATGTGGGTGGAGATGATGGGCTCAAGTGCCAAAAGGCAATTGGCTCTGCCCTTATTGTCTATGGCTGGGAAACAATTTTACCGCAATCAGCAATGATCTACATCCCACAAATCTAAGGTATTCTTGGCTTTTTATGAAATTTCAAAACATACATTAATCCATCCATTCCTTCAACAATGCTATTGAGTATCAGGCATCATAAAGGCCAATGCTGACAATCTTACAATCTACGGGGATGGATAATCATGTAAACCTATCACTCTGATGTAATACAACAAAAGTATTTCTAGGGCACCTAAAGTGCATGATAACAGGGGAGGATTTGGTCAGAGAAAACAGATAGGAGTTAACCAGGTTAAAAAGAAGAGCAAAATGGTGTTTAGGGAAAAATCACGGCATTATGGTTTGTTCAGCCTTATGTGGTGGAGACCTACTTTGCGCCGAGCACTGAGCTTGGCCGCAGGACACTGTGCTGGGCTCTCTGGTGCTTGAAGAAGGTAAAGCATGTGGCACCACTGGGCAACTTGGGTAGCTCAGTCATGCTGGGATGAATGAAGAAAGAAGTGAAGATGGGAAAAAATTAGGATGATTGCGTTGGCAGGGACAAGATTGCTAAGGTAAAATTAGACTTTGTATTAAGGCTGGGGCAAAATGAAAGGCTTTACACAGGGATGACAAGTCTGATCTGGGTTTTAACAAGGTCTCCCTGGATGCTGTGCATAGAATGAACTGCAAAGGGCAAAGAGTGGAGGCAGGGGACCAGTTAGGATGATGGGTTAGTAATCCAGGAGACCAATTAAGGACCTAATTTCAAAAATTACTGCAAAGCAATAGTAATAAAGACAGTACGGTTCCAACATAAGGATAGACATATAGATCAATGGAATAGAATTCAAAGTACAGAAATAAACCCTTTCATTTACAATCAATTGATTTTAGACAAAGGTGTCAAGACACGTCAATAGCAAAAGAATAGTCTTTTTAACAAATGGTGCTGAGATAACTGGCTGTCCACATGCAAAAGAACAAATTTGAATCCCTATCTTACACCAAATGTAATGATAAACTTAAAGTGGATCAGAAACCTAAAATAATAGAACTTTTAGAAGATAACATAGGCCTTAGGTTATGCAAAGATTTCATAAATATGATCACAGAAGCACAGTCCATAAAAGAAAAAAAACAATTTGGACCTCATCAAAATTTTTTAAAATTGTGCTACAAAAGAGATCCTGAAGGAAATGAAAAGACAGTCCACACACTTGGAGAAAATATTTTAGAATCACATATCCAGTAAGGGAATTGTATCCAGAATATATAAAGAACTCTAAGTCAATAATAAAAAGACAACTCAATTTATAAATGGGCAAAGCATTCAGTATACATTTCTCCAGTGAAGAAAGCTATACATGGCTCAAGCCTGTAATCCCAGCACTTTGGGAGGCCGAGGCAGGTGGATCACGAGGTCAGGAGTTCAAGACCAGCCTGGCCAACATGGTGAAACCCCATTTCTACTAAAAATGCGCAAATTAGCTGGGCATGGTGGTGGGCGCCTGTAGTCCCAGCTACTTGGGAGGCTGAGGCAGGGGAATCGCTTAAACCCAGGAGTCGGAGGTTATAGTGAGTCAAGATTGCGCCACTGCACTCCAGCCTGGGTGACAGAGTGAGACTCTGTAGAGAAAAAAAAAAAAAAAAAAAAAAAGACAAGAAATTTACACAAATGGCTAAAAAGCACCTGAAAAAAAAATGCTCAACATCATTAGTCACTAGGGAACTGCAAATCAAAACTTCAGTGAGATACTACTTCATACACACTAGGATGGCTATAATCAGACAATCATAAGGGTTGGAGTGAATGTGGAGAAAATAGAACCCTCATACATTGCTAGTGGGAATGTAAAATGGTGCAGCTGCTTTGGAAAACATTTCAGAAGCTCCTCAAAATGTTATACATCAAACTATCATATGATCCAATAATTCTACTCTTAGATATTTCTTCAAGAACAATAAAAACCTACTTCTATAAAGACTTATACACTGATGTTTATAGCAGCATTATTTATAATTGCCAAAAAGTGGGCATAACCCAAATGTTCATAATAGCTGAACAAATAAATAAATTGTGGTATGACCACACAAAGGAATACTATTTGGCAATAGAAAAGTGTGAAGTAATGATACATGCTACAACATGGACGAATCTCAAATATATTAGTTAAGTAAAAGAAGCCAGAAACACAATATGATTTCATTCATAGAAAGTGTGCAGAAGAAAGAAAATCTATAGACATAGAAAGTACATTAATGGTTGCCTTGGGCTAGAAGTAGAAATTAACAATGCAAATGGGCACTCTGGGTCTTATTGGAGTGATGGAAGGATTCTAAAACCAAATTGTGGTGCCAGTTACATAACTCTGTAAATATGCTAAAAAAATTTATTTAATTGTACACTTAACAGCAATTGGTGAATTTTACAATATGCGTAAAATAAATAGTAAAGCTTTTTTTTTTTTTTTTTTTTTTTTTTTTTTTTAAGAGCAGATAAGAAACGAAAGGAAATGATGTGAACTAACAATAGGAAGTAGCATCAGCAGAACTTGGGAACCTAAATGATTTGAGGGTGGGTGGCCAAAAGGATTCTAGGATTACAAGTAAGGACAATGGAGATTGCTAACCTCAATTGAGTAACCATTACGTGCCAGATGTTGTTATGTACCTACTGTGAATCATTGTATAGTCTTCATTTTAAAAGCTTTATTAGGTTGGGATAATTATTTTCTATGTTTTACGTAGTAGAAAACCCTGCTGGGGGCACAGAGAGGTTGAGAAATTTTCTGAAGGACACACAATAGAAGCCATTTCTAGAGCTAGTGGAACAAGAGGAGGGATGGATTTCATAGGCTGCCCTGGAAATTCACTCTAATGTTAGACAATCCTCTATTCCATGACATTCTCATAGACCATCTTGATCTACCTGAGAGAAAACGTTCACATTCTTTCTTTTCTAGCAATAGACTCTGGCTGCAGCAAGTTGATTCCAGTTTTAGCACTGCATTCTGTGTGGATGTCCATTGATAGATTATTTCTGTCTGAGATCATCAGAAATGATAAACGTTAAGTCAAGGACACTAGCCAGAGAGATATTAAGAGCAGGTAGGGCTCATTCACCAGCGAGAAGATATTTTAAAAGCATTAACAGCTTCCTTCTGACAAGTAGCCAGAAATAGCCACAAAAAAAGTTGTTGGGTGGAAACTGGCCTCCTCTGAGCAGGAACCAGAAAGGCATCTAATAACAGTTCCCTGCTAAGAAGTTTATTCTAAGAAACTGGAGGGTTTTTTTAAATCTTCATTCAAATGAGGGTACTGTTTTGCTTGGAAGATGACATTGGAAAGTAGTAAGCATGTGTTTGCTGTGCTTCTTCAGCAAGAATTTTACTTGTTCAAGAAATGCACAGGTGAGCAGTACATACCTGCTCAACTCAGCTAGCTGGATGTGAGGAATCCTACTCCACTGGCTTCAGCTGGCCTGGCCAGCTACAGCTTTCTTGGGGACAGTGGCCTGGCATGGTTCCCTGGAGGTCTTTTTTGTACTTCAGGTGCTTGTACTGCCATGACAACTCTCTGTCTAGCTTTGGACAAGCTCTATCACCCCTCTGGGAAAAAAATGAGATACTAGAACAGGTGGCTTCCAAGGTCTCTTCTATCTTTAAAGTCCTTCTCTTCTACTTGAGTCTAGGAAACAGCCCAACCTGGTAGTTTCCTGTCTGCTATCACATATTATTACAAATGGGGTGACTTAACAGAAATATATTATCTTACAGTTGTAGAGGACAGAAATAAAAATTTTGACTGGATTGATTTCATCTGGAAGCTCTGAGAGAGCATCTGTTCCACACTGTTCTCCTAACTTCTGGTGGCTGCTGGTAACCCTTGGTGTTCCTGGGCCTATAGACACATCACCCTAATGTCTGTCTCTGTCTTCACTTGGCTTTCTCGTGGTCTTCCCCTTCATGCCACACAACATCCTCTCCTTTCTCTTCTGGGGACATCAGTCATTGGATTTAGGGTCACCTTAAATCCAGGATGATCTCATCTTGAGAACTTTACACCTGCAAAGATCCTATTTTCAAATACTACAGGTTAGGACTTGGGCATATCTTTTTTGAGGGGCACAGTCAACTTATTAACAAATAGCTAGTATTTAGTGAGATGTAATACGTGACCAGCTTGTTTCTAAGTGCTTCATGTGCGTTGTCATGCTTAACCCACACAATAGCCTGATGTGATAAAGGCTTGTATTGTATGCATTTTACCAATGAGGAAACTGAGAGGTTGACTAACTGGCCCACATTACCCAGCTATTAAACCAGGAGGCAGAATGCCTCTAGTACACACTCAAACAAGGATTCCATGCTGCCTCCCATACAAATACAACCACACAAAGTGCCAACTTTATGCAGATTATAGGTACTATCAGATTTTAATCATTAATTCATTAACAAACAGCACAGTAGGCACTCAACACAGCTTTTTGAATGAATAAATGCTTGAAATGTCTCAGGTTCTATACTGGTCACTGGAGTATAGATGTCAACATGATTCTGCTATGCTTTTCTTGCTAAAATTAGCAATGACTCTTCTCCATATTAGGCCTAATTTAGGCTTTGATTAAAACTAGCAATAACACAGAGAAATTCAAGACACTAAGGGTCAGAGATGTGAAACAAGACTGAGAGTTATTCTCTTATCCATTTTTTCTCTATTAAGAAAACAACACCAGAAACACAAATAAGTGAAAACATTACATGACTTTCACAACCACATGGATTTCAGCCATCTGCTTGTGAAATCTCTCTTTCATTTTCATACACTCTCTTTTGCTCTCTCTTTCGCATACTAAGAGGATCTCCTCAACTTAATTTTTTTGGTGTGTGGGAAGTCACTAGTATTCAACCCATAAGAAGGAGTCGACCACAAGGAATACGTGTGCATGGAAGTGGTGGTGCTGCTGCTGTAGACCTTTTTTATAAGCTCTTCTAGGCAGACTGAGTGGCAAGTATGATATTCTTATTTCACTTAAGGCAGAGTTTATAGCTGGGTCCCTCTTGTTTTTTAGTAGCAGCATTTAAAAGCAAGCTAACATAATTTCTAAACACAGATTTCTTCCAGGAACTTCTTAGGCTTATATGCCCCATTTACTGGAATATGCAAAGTTTATCTTTCTAAGTAAGGCTCATGCAGATCTTGGTGTGACTTTCTTGAGAGTAACAATCATAAAGAAGTGTTTCTATCTTTTTCTTAAAGGAAAGAAGGAACAAACCCTTTTGATGTACAGCAAATGTTTGGAGCTTTAAGCTTTCAAAGAGGAATATGGCTCAGGCTGTCCTGCAACAATGGTTCTTGCTTCTCACTATAGTGGGCCTTAAGCAAACCCAGGAATGGGAGCTTCAAAGAGCTAGAGGGACTTATACAGTGAGCAAAGGTCAGGCTCAAAGCCCACATTCATGGAATACTACGTAGAATATTTGGGATGAAGTGAACTTGTTTAGGGAACTGTGTATTTTAAGCCTGGAGAAGGAGGTTTGTAGAAGGCTCTGAAAGCCAGGCTCAGATGTGGGAGCTATTTACAAAATGTGTTATTTGTGACACCCTGAAGTAGCTATGCTTTAGTATATGAGGCCTTAGGGAATAAAATCAACTTTTGTCACCAATGATCAGTGGTTTTTAAATCTAGAATTTGGGGGTTAGAATTTGAACTGTTTTCCTCAAATGAAATTTTATCCACATAAACTCCAAATTACAAAATATGAAAACTGGCTTGAAGACTAACCAAAGCCCCCTGGCCTCTTCTTAAAGCATTTCTCCCCATCCCATCCCATCCCATACCCTAGAATTTCTCAGAACATAGATTGAATCCTTTCACCTTCGCCCCATGGAACAGAGCCTTACAAAGCATGGCACTCATGCCATTATAGTACATGCAGTAATTTAGTATAGGTACAGATAAACATTCATACTAAATTTTAATATTCATGTATTTATTTTAATGTGTATTATTCTATCAAGGCCATGATTTAGTGGATATGGTGGTTTAAATGAAGTTAAACATAAAACGGGATTTAATTTAAAATTAATTTGAAAAAATGCTAATAAGTAATGGTGCAGATAAAGTTTTTAAAAGACTTTCATATATTAGATGTTTTTCAGTTATTCAAAGTGATAGATGGTTAGGTTAGCACAGAAAAAGGGAAGTCTGAAGATAAAATCCATCTATAGTAGCTTTAGTTTCTTCACTTTTTGCCAAAGCTGATGGCAAATAATAATGATAATAATGATGATGATGAGGACTAAATTTATTTCACTCTCTTTTCCTGTTTCCTTTTTAATGGAACTAGAAATAGTTGAACAGAAGATGACTCCGCAGGGGAAACAATAACTCTAGTTATTCTGCAAGTCAGAAAAAACAGGCTTGGTTAATTGGGTAGTAGCTGGAGAAAACTGGATTGTTACTTTGAATACAAAACATATTCTGCCTCCAACCCCAATCATACCCTCTCCTGCATATTAGATGCATTCCAGAAAAGTCGTGGGTAATGAAAATAGCTGCTATTGAGTCATTATTCATTGACTTGCTTACACTAGCTGAGAAGTTTTCCCAGAGGAGAAAAAAAAGATCCCAAACTATGTTTAAAACTTACATTTTAAGAATCTTAATAATCATATCAAAAAGTTTTCTGTATGTCTCAATGCATTAACATTTAGCTGCCACATGGACCAGCAAGTGAACAATGAATCCATATGATAACTTTATATGCAATTATTATTATGTTTCCTTATATGCAAATCTGATAAACAACCCCCTTGGCTGGACTGATTGTATTCCTTGGTATTTTGCCCAAATTTCCCCCATGCATTTGTGCCCTTTAAATATTCCTGAAAGTGGTAATGGGGGCTTCCCAGGCTCAAATCTCCTTAAACCATCAGTTTTCCTCCAAATATGACTGCCAATGTTAACTGAAATAGCAAGTTTCTTTGCTTTAGGCAGTTATTTTAGAAACTCACTATGATAGCAATACTATTCTCTTGTAATCAGAAGCTCTATTTTTCAATAGCAAATAATGGGAATACAAGTTAATTGTTATGTAATAAATACAGTTTAATAGACAAAAGTCTTTCAAAATGCAGATACCAGGGGGAAATTAATAAAAGATATCCATGTACATTAAAAATGCAAATAAAAGTGAATTTTATTGGTGGGGCAGTAGAGTATTGATAGTGTTACATATTTACTCACTCAACCCACCAAAGAATGGTTTATTCAGCTTCTAATGGGTGCTGGGTATTGTATAAGCTGCTGGGGACATAGAGACAAGTAAGACTTGAGTTCTGTCCTAAAGGAACTGCCAGCCTAAAAGGCAAAATATTATAATATATAATTATATATGTAACCCACATAATTTCACAGATATGTATGTATGTATATATATTCTTCAATCCATTGAATATGTTGAGTCTAATGCAATGACAAGAAAAATGAAAACAGTTTAAAGTATTTTTCAAGATGATACTGAGTTTGAGTTTTTAATGACTCTAAAAACTTCTAACGGCTTTTACTCTTGCTGCTGCTATCTTTAAGCCACATGGACAAAAATGAGATCTACAAATTGAGTCAGCCAACCTGTACATTTGTAGTCATTGACCTAAGGATTGCGCTGTCATTTCTCAAAGTTTGCCCTGAAGATCATTGTTCCTTGAGATATTTCTCCAAAAATC
Organism: Mandrillus leucophaeus; assembly: GCF_000951045.1. NCBI lineage: Eukaryota > Metazoa > Chordata > Mammalia > Primates > Cercopithecidae > Mandrillus > Mandrillus leucophaeus. Next base: position 388,616 of record NW_012101640.1, on the reverse strand, counting down.
AGAGGAGAGCGTCATGATCAACAATTTGAGAATCACTGAGTACTTCCTACCCTAGAGATTCATGACAAACCCTCACATAAGAGCTGTATGAAATATTTGTATCAAATAACCCAGTTTAATTTAGAGAAATCAGTCTTTCCCAATCTTACTTGATCATGGATGGCATTTTTATCTATTGACATTCCATGGAAATAATACTCACAGAATGTTCTTTTGGAAATGCTGCAGCAATAAATGACAAACATGTATCTATTGTTCTGAAAAGAATATCTGTAGACCACTTGTACTATTTTCCCCAGTGACATTTTACAGAGATTAAACTTTCCTGCCCTGTTCTACATATTTCCAGAATCTAAAGTTTATATGTTGTAGCAAATTGGACAAATTGAAACTCAAAATAAATAGGTATATAAGAAGAAACAACCTGTAACATGAAAAGTTATGACCAAATGCAAAAGAAGAAAAAAAAACCCATTTTCTACTCAGTGGGCAAACTGCTGTTAAACAACTTTTATAAATTGCTTGATTTTCCATATTTTTTCTTCTTGACATAAATATGATTCAAGTGTTTGAATCAATTCTTATGTGGCCACTTTGTTAGCTTCAAGTTGTAGATTACTCCTTCAGTAAAGGCTAAAATAATATAGCAGAAAACATAATCAACTATAGAGAGTTTTTTTTGTGTGTGTTTGTTTTAAAGAAAGTGTGTACATAGAGCCATGATAAGCTCATTAGCTTGACAGAATATATTCATAAGATCAGTATAGTCAGTCAAAATAATTTCATTTTTACTATGTCAGTATCACAGAGAATGACCATCCCTTTGACTCTTATTCTTTGAGAAGGCCTTCTGTAGCATCAAAAAATCACTTGAAAATATTTGTCATGGTCACTTGTTCTTCCCATTCATCCTTTTGAAGATGCTAAAGTGTCCTAGAATCCTACCTTTCTTGCTCCTGGCCCACGGTAATTTCAGCTAAATTTTAGGAAGCAATATGGTTGAAATATGTACCCCAAAGTTCATGTGTTGGAAATTTAAACAATCCCTAATGCAGCAGGTTGAGAGGGTGCAGTTCTTAAACAAGGTAACCCAGGTAATGCATTTATAAGTGTCTGACCCAGAGTACGTGTTCCTAAGTATTGGTTTATATTCCATAATTATGCATTATTTGTTATCATATATTACATGACTTGCCAGTAATTTTAAGTTCAATCTCTCTTTCACTTCTTACAACAATACTATTGGGTAGTTATTATTATTATGTTCATTTTACAGATGAGGAAACTGAAATTTAATGACACTAAACAACTTAAAGTGAAAACCAACCAGGTACAGATCCTAGAGATTATTTTAAGTCCAATCAAAAGCTAATTTAAATATTTATCTTCTTGTAATTTATTAAACTTCAACTATTATAATCCCTCTTAAGCCAAGGGAGATTCAATAGCTCATTCATGGTCATATAAAGTCCAAAGTGGAGCCTGATGTGGTGGTTGATCTTATGTGTGAAATGGCTATTTTCTAATGTCTAGTAATTCAATCAAACACTAGTCTAGGTATATGTTGAAAAGTATCTTGTACATGTGATTCAGTTCATAATCAGTTGACTTTAAGAAAGATTAGCCTAGATAATAAGAGGTGTGGGGGTTGGTGGGGGCGGGTAGTGTTAAATCAGTTGAAAGGCCTTAAGAGCAGAACTGAAGCTTCCCTGACGAATAGGAAATTCCACCTGTGGACTGCAGTGTCAGCTTATACCTGAAAGTTCCAGCTCGCTCATCCCTGTTGGCCTGCCAAACAATTTTCAGATTGCCAAGCCAGCCCCCACAATCACATAAACCAATTCCTTGCAATAATTCTCCTAATATATGTCTACTACTGGTTTTGTTTCCCTGGTTGAACCTTGACTGATACACCTGAATTCAAACACAAATCTCTGTGTCCAGAGACAGAGGCCAGCTCTGATCTTCTGGCATCATGGCAACCATCAATGTTAACTCATCAAGGTCAATTGGGTCAACTGACTTTGTCAGCTGCCATTAACTTACTTAGGAAGCTTTAACCATATGAACCATAAATAAGCAATATGAATGTTGGTATATTTATGTAACACTACTTCAACTATTTCTAAGACAGTAATAGTAATATTAATAGTCATTAACATTTACTAAGGAATTACCATGTTGCAGCAAAGGACCAAGATCTTTAAAATCATTTTCTGATTTCATGGATAGAATCTATAAAGCAGTAGGATCCTTCTCAATACAAGAAAGATTTTCTAAGCACAAGAGCAGTCTAAAGATAGACTAGGCTGATCCAAGAGATGGAAAGCTCTCCATCTGTCAAGGATATGCAAGCCCAAGTTCAAGTCACTTGACAGGGAAGTAAGAGGAAAAAATTCAGCATTGGATGTTAGCTGAAGTTGACAAACCATAAACTCTCTCATTCCAAAACTATGTCCTCTGGCAATTTACATATTTAGTCTCCATCATATTTTTAAACTGTTGGTAAAACTGTCCTTAAATGACTGAGTAAATGTATGCTTGGACTGTTTGCAAAATTGGAAATAAATCAATGAACCTTATCTTTCCTTTTATAGCCTCCCATGAGGGTGACTGTAAAGATCTATAAACAGGCACACAATACATGCAAGTTAAATCAGAGTCAATTATTAGTTATCCACATTGATAACTGAAGCAAATTGACAGATAATCCAAAATATAAGGGCCAGCATATTTTGTCTCTGGTCTTTAAATTCTGTGTCCCCACCTTTTCCATGATCAGGAAAAGGTAGCTCTTGGCTTAAAAAGTATTCACTTCCTAGATAGAATTCTGGTTCTCCCTTTCACTTTTAATATCTATATTAATTTTTTAGAATTATTAATTAAACTGAGTCCATTAAAATTAGCATCATTTTTTTTAACAAAAATTTCCCCTGGACTCGCTAAAATTCAGACCACCCAACAAAAAAACTGAGGGAGAAAATGGCAACCTTATTGCACAAAAATGTATCCATAGGACATGAAGCAACAAACCTAAATTGTGAGGTGTCAACAGATGAAAAGTACTTTGCTTCATAAAGGAAACTCACACTGATCTGATCCTAACCACAGAAGAAGCCTCCTTGTCTTGTCTTGACACAAAAACTACCCAGTTACTCTCTCGATAGGGTTGAACATAGGCCAATTAGTCTAGATAATCTAAAGCCGAAAGAGAGTACAGTGATGTTTGTGAAATGCTTCCAAGAATTTTAGAGAACTAGAGATAAGGTATGAATCATTCACTTTCCAAGCCACAACCCACAGCTCGGCAAAGAAAAAAAAGTTTCAAATTCATTTTCATTTGGTTTAAATAAAAAATTATAATACCATAAACGAATTTAAGACAAAATGAAATGTGTCCATGAGAGGCTACTGGATTAGAAAGTAGAACAATCTGGGTTCTAGATTCAGGTCTGTCAATAATTACCTAAGAGATGGTAGGCAAATTATGGAACTTCTCTGGGCCTCAGTGTCCTTATCATAATAGCAGCTACTACTTCATGAAAGCTTTCTTCCATGTATTTTGGTTGTTTTTCTAAAAGCACTTTTGCATTTTACTTCAGAGAATCCTTCCAACAATCTTATAAACTAAGAACCATTAGTACCCCACTTTACAGATGAGAAAAGTGAGGCACAGAAAGTAGCTTGCCCAGGGGAGGGTCATATTAGTGGGATCAAATGACATTCCAACCCACACTTAACCACCTGCTACACTGCATCTCAGCTGGAAAACATGAGAGACGAACTAGGTGCCATCTCAGGACACCTCTCAGGACCCTTTAGCTCCTTTTTTCTGTGATTCTACAATATAGCAAAATATCTGTTAAGCAGATATTTTTAAAGGGCTAGCCTCAGAAGGAAATTCCATTTGAATACATATTCATCCTTTAAGATGTGTATCAACTGTCATCTCCTTTGTGCCCTAGGCAAAGATGCCATCATATCCTAAGTGAGGTGAGTATGACTTCAATTCTTCTGTCAGAACTCATCATACAATCTTTATCCTGTCTTTCTTATCTACTTGATTGCCAACTTTCCTATATCAAGACCATAGTTTGTTCATCTCTGTGTGACCCAAGAAGCTGTAACATGACAGGTAATCAATAAATACTGTATTTGTTTATAAGAGGACAGAAAACTCAAGGTCCTGAGAGTAGGCCCTGTTTGGCATGATGAGAAACAGCAAGAAGGCCTGGACAGTCCTCACCTTATGATGGTTCCACTTATGATTTTTTGACATTACAATGGTGTGAAAGCAATATATATTTAGCATGCTCCTCAATATACGACAGGGTTATATACAGATAAACCCTCATAAGTTGAAAATATTATAAATTGAAAATGTATTTTTGGCTTACAATATATTCAACTTATGATGGGTTTTCCGGATGTAACTCCACAGTTAGTTAAGGAGCATCTGTACTGTGTTTAATATAGCATGTAAGCTGCACAGAAGGTAAGACACTTCCTGATTATGACAAAGTTTTTGAGAAAGAATGTTTAAGAATAAGGTATTAGGGGCCAGGCGTGGTGGCTCACGCCTGTAATCCCAGCACTTTGGGAGGCCGAGATGGGTGGATCACGAGGTCAGGAGATCGAGACCATCCTGGCTAACCTGGTGAAACCCTGTCTCTACTAAAAATACAAAAAAAGAATTAGCCAGGCGTGGTGGCGGGCACCTGTAGTCCCAGCTACATGGGAGGCTGAGGCAGGAGAATGGCGTAAACCCGGGAGGCGGAGCTTGCAGTGAGCAGAGATTGCACCACTGCACTCCAGCCTGGGCGACAGAGCGAGACTCCATCTCAAAAATAAATAAATAAAATAAAATAAAATAAAATAAAATAAAATAAAAATTAAAAAATAAAATAAAATGAAAAAGAATAAGGTATTAGGATAACCTAGTTCCCTGTCTTTGGTTTTTGTTGCTATAACAGAATACCACAGACTGGGTAATTAATAAAGAACAGACTTTTATTCAGCTCACAATTCTGGAGGGTGGGAAGTCCAAGGACGTGGTGCCGGCGCCTGGTGAGAGTCATCCCATGGTGGAAGATGGAAGTGCAAGAGGGACAGGAGGGCAAGTGTGAGAGAGCTCGCTTTTAGAACAACGCTACTCCCAGGATAACAGACCCATTCTCATGATAACAGCATTCATCCATTGGTGAGGGTACAGCCCCTGTGACCTAATTAACTCTTAAAGATCTCACCCTCTCAACATGGCTACACTGAGGATTGATTAAATTTCCAACACATGAACACTGGGGAACATATTTAAACCATATCACTTCCTTGGCCCTGCCACCCATGAACTCACCCCATCTTATACCTCCAAACTGTCTTCTCTTGATTTTAACCTTATTATCTCCTGCCACAGTCCCCTGGAGCCACGCAGGCCTTCTGGATGTTTCTTGTCATGCCAAGAAGACCCCACTTTCAGAAACCCGAGATTTTTGCCCTCTTGCCTGAAATGTCCTTCAGATTCACATGACTCATTTTCACACTTGCTTTAGATCCCTGCTAAAATCCCTGTAAATGAGACAGCCCTTCACTGACCACCTACAGTAAGAATCAACACACTCCACTCACAGATTCCTCCTCCTGCTGCCACTTCTTCTTGTCAATGACACTTGCTACCACCTGGAATAGGACAACTATGTTTCAATAGAGCCAATTTCTCATCCATTCAAACAACAGTGCCATAAAGTTAGAATCTTTCATCAATTCATCTCCTGCCATCTCCTCAATGCCTAGAACAGTGCCTAGCACAGTGCAGCCAATCAAACACTGTGTAGGCAAATGAATGAATAAAGGAAAAAACTTCTTGTCATACAAATATAGAAAGTGCTTTTTAAGGGGTTTGTTATGACAACAATAAATTTAAATGTGAAGCATTAGTTTAACAACCCAAAGTTCATCTCTGGTCAGCTTTCTGTCCCAAGGTCTGTTATATTTCTGAAGAAACTACCAACAGAATGTGAAGTTCATGTCTTGCTGTCATATTTGGGTATCTGTGTTCTATTACTAAGAGGGAGAATGGGTAACAGGAGTGTGTTGGATGCAGGAAGATTTGTGGGCACCTGGATACAGGGAAAATCACCTTAGTGTAGCAACTAGATAGTTGTGTTATTAAACATCTGCCTCTCTCTGCACTTCTCAAAGTCATAAATCCCGTCTCAATCACCTGTGCCTCCAGGGCTGGGCAGAAACATGCTTGTTGAGTGAATGAAGCCAGTGCTAATCTCAGGCTTCTCTCTAGCCCCAGTTCAAGTTGCCCTTAACTGGGCCATGGTAAATCTATAGTATCAAGTTCAGATACCCTGTGAGATTCTCCTTCTAGAACCATATTCACAGTCTGTACCTTCTAAGCCATGTCAATACTTTTCAGGTACCCTCATCTCATTGATTAGCAAGCCCAAATTACAATGAGAAGATAATGTGTCCAAATCTGAATCCAAACCCTATGCAAACTTTGGCATTTACTCAAGACTCAATAAATGTTAAATAAATGAATAATTAAACAATTCAGAGAGAAGTTTTCCCAAGAGGAGGATGAGTGCTTAGGAGGTACTCCCCAGTGCACATACACATTATTCTAGTCATTTAGTTAACTGATAGGTATTAGAATTTTTATTTTAAAAGCATAGGAAGGTTAAGTCCAGAAATATAAAATGATTTGCAGATGGAGATACCTTGTCATTGGTGGAAACAGGAAAAGTCTGAGATCTATTTACTCTGTGTCAGAAACTAGTAACTTCAGTTTTAATAAGGATTTATCCACTTCTCTCTTTTGCAACTGCTTGTCCACGTATAGAAGAAGCAGAACAGTTCCCTTGGATAAATATATTAAAGCTAGCCCCACCTATTCACTGACACGAACCTGAGGTATTAATCATGCTAATCCATTAGT
>NW_012101640.1:357153-381430 GCF_000951045.1 Mandrillus leucophaeus | reverse complement strand
TATATATAATTGGAGAGAGAGAGAGAGAGAAAGAGAGAGATTGAATATGTCAACAGACAATGGCCAGACCATACATAAATGTAGAACTCTGACCTACAGCATGCATCTACCTGTCCAGGAAACCAACCCCTTATCTGCAATAAACAACCCAAGAAGGCAATCTGCCATAAATCAGACTTGCAGGAAGCCAGATCCCGCTATCTCTAGTAACAATCCAGGAAGCTAAACAATAGCTTCTGTAACAATCAGCCCAAATTGGCCAGGCTTTAATTAATAACTGACAGCTTCCCCAATTTTTGTCCCCAGTTTCTACTTAGAACCGACCAGAGAATGCCAAATACGTACCACTAAGCAATCATATTGCAGGCCTGCTCCTAATTAGCTCCTCTAAAGAGTCCCCAGATCAAAGACCTCTCTCAGGGACACATCTGAAGCCTTCCCTTTTTCCCACTATGAAGTTTTCCTACTCCTCTGCCTGCCTTTGAGTGTCTACCAAAAGCAAGTGACAGTGGCTGACTCCCTTGCTACAGCAAGCTCTAAATAAATAGCCATTGCTTGTTCTCATTTGGTTGGTCTTCATTTATGTGTGTGTGTATATATATTATGTATATATATTATATGTATATATAATGGGTATATATACATTATGTGTATATATCATATATTTATATATTAGTACATAAAATATCCATTATATACTTATATATAATTTTTATGTGCACATAACCACTGAATTGTTTAATGTTTTCTTTAAATATACATTTCATGAAAAATTTTTCTTTTAACATTAATTATAATACTTTTATCTTAAACAGAAAAATAGTAATTTCCTAATAAGCACTAAAGTAAGTACCTATTAAATCTATTTACTGAATTGCCACCTAAAAACATGTCACGTGCTATTAATAATGCATGTAGCTTAGTTGAGGCAAACGCTGAGTTTACAGTAGAAACCTGTTCCTGAATTCAGTTTTATCCCCTCACCTGCTGTGTGGCATAAGACAAATGATCTAACATTTCTGAGTCTTAGGTTCTTACCTCTGAATACCAATGATAAATCCAAACTTGTAGAATTACAGCGAAGATGAAATTCAATGGTATTTATGCATGCACCAGACCCAGGCAGGTGCTCGGTCCTCAATAAATACATTTATATTTTAATACATGCAAAATAACAGGAGGCAAGGAATATGAGAAGAAAACTGTAGCATCAGAATCAGGTTCCTTGAATTTGTTCAAATCCAAATGAGTATCTGGAGTTCACCATTGGCCAACTATACAACAGCCAGAAAACGTTCATGTGCATTAAGTAAAATGCTGACAATGAAAAGCTGTTTAAGCCACCTTAGCCGAATCACAATATATTATTTATAAGGAAGACTTTAAAGGGGAGGGAGTACAAGCCTGTGGCCATTTCCAATCAAACAGAATCATTACCAATAACATGTTTTCAATGACTGCATAGGGGGTCTTTGAACGTTGGTTAGAATTAAAGCTGAGAAAGAGAAAAATATTCAGCAGATGACAAAACAGTCCCAAATCTATTTTCACACATTTTCCAGAAAAGACTGGGTCTCTTTCAAAAGCTTTAAATAGACACTAACAGTAAGAAATCTGGAACGCAAAAATTACATATGTAAGTTAGATGTGTATGTGTGTGTATAATTATTTCTTAACAATGTTCACATTAACGTGGGTCAGGTTGCTTTAGAAAAACGGTATAATTAAGGTGGCTTGATGGTAAGTTAGTTCCAAAATAACTACACAGATTAAGAAATTGATGAAATGCATTTAAAAGATGGGTGATCAGTTTCCTCAGGATGGCTTAGAAGTAGAACTAGTAAGTTCGGTAGAGGCTGCCAGGGGCACGGATACCTGATTCATCAACTCAAAGAGTATGCAAAATCTCAGGACACTAGAAGATGGATCAGAAAGTGTAGCGTTCTCAGGTTTTTCTCCTAGGAGAAGAGCAGGGGAGGTTCTCTTCTGCAGAAAGGAAGAAACAACCTCAGCAATTTCCAAACGAAAAGGCTGGCATCCCAGGGATGATACAAAACAGAGGTTGTGTGTCTGTCGAGCCCACATGTAGGTCCAGGTGCACTCTGCACCCTGCTCCAGGACTGGAAAGACTCAGGCGTGGGGAATGCAGTTGAAATGCATCTCTGAACCCCTTTTTGAGGTATTTCTTACCTGGCTTTTCCCCTCCTGTCTCCTGAGTGATTCCTCAAGCACAAGAGATGACATTTTGCTTTTGCAGGCAGGTACTTTATAGCTACTTCTGAAATATTTGTTTTCCCTATGAATAGCCACTGTTTATTTTCTTTTATCTCCCAAAAGCTAATTTTTATCTAGCATCCCACTCTCTCTGTCCTACCATTAAAACCTCTAATTTCCAAAGTTTGATTAAGTCTTCATTTTTCATTTCTTTGTTTTGCTTTTTTAAGATGGAGGCAAGTTCTCTTCAGTGAAATGAATTGACATATAATAATGAAATGTTAGTGTGGGAAGGAGCACGGGTCATTATCTAGCCCACGTGTTATAGATAAACTGAAGGAAGCTCAGGAAGGTTTACAGTCTAACCATTCTCAAGGCCCCATAGGAGCAGCCATTTAAAAATGGAGCCAAGGTTTTCCGACTCATCTTACTACAACTTGTTGGAGATCTGAACAAAGATTTACCGTGGGGGAACTGAATGCTGGAGGAATTTCTGGAAGTTGCATTTGTTACTTAATTTTGCATATAAAAATGAGGATGCTTAATGAAAATGTAAGGAGGTAGCACAGGACAGGATGTGGAAAGAAGGGTAAGAAGCACGGTATCAGATAGAAAAAGAAGGGATAAACAATAAAATTTACTTGAAAAGAAAAACTGTAGAAAAGCTTGGGGTGGGAAGAGTAAATCCTTCATGCAACAAGAAGATCTCTCAAACGAGGAGCTGTCCCTCAAGAGACTCAAAGATGTCAGCTTGCCCAGAAACTGTGCATTTTAATATGTCAGAGTAAAGTGAAAGAAACAGAAATAGAGAGATGAAATAGCTAGATTAGCTAGCTAGATGGATGAATAGATAATTAAGCAGTACTGTATAGTATCAAGTATCAGGCAAAGAATTAACTGCAAAAATTTTTAAAGTACTTCAAACCTAAGGATGCAAGAAGGATTTTTTTTTTGCTTATATAAACATATTAATTACAGAAACAGTGATTGTATTTACAATTTAAGCTCCATTATCACATGGCACAGTAACTCACACAGTAACTCACACAATGCATCTATTCTTTCTATTGGTGTAATTTGTAGCTGACTGCAACATGAAAATACTCGGGTACATCAGGCTTGATAGATTACCTAGAGCATCCTCTTTTTGAGGGCAGGATCAAACCACGTATATCTTTGTATCCTTCAAGGAGCACAGCAACGGCCTTCTGTGAGATGATGGCACAATAAATGTTGGTTAAAAGGCTAAATAACAGACAGTAATAATCTCACTAAAAATAAAATAGAGAAGTAAAAGGTTCTAAAATGAGGCCCCACAAGACTTTTTGCCCAGGCAGCTTGCATGCAAATAAAGTGCTAAACCCTGTCAAGAAATTAAAGCCACATTTACAAATCAAATGAGATCCCTTTTTTATTGGAAGGACTTGGGTATAGATCTATGGTCTGCTAATGCATGAAAGACGGTTCATGTCATTACCAGCCAGATCCTGAAAATATGGATGACAAGCTCCTGAATTACACAGAAAAAGGCGAATCTTTGCCTCGCAGAAAACTTGAGTGCTTCCCTTTTTCTTAATTGTATTGCAAATTATTTCAGACTTCAAAACAAACTTCATCATTTTTCACATTAAAAACAAAAACACAAACCCTCCAGCCCTTTCTCCTCATGCTGTGAATGAAGCTTGTCATTTTAAAAAAGCCTTTATAAGCTCAGCCTTTATTCATCCTATTATTTATCATAAGGCTACACTATTTAAGGGTAACACACATTTGCTTACAGAGGATCGGCCACGGTAACAGCTGGGCCACGTGAAATTCAGTCGGAAATTCACATTTAAAACTTAGATTTTTCTCTTTGAATGGCAACTGAAAAGAAAAAAAAGTACAAAACACACCAGCTCAGCCAGAGAGCAGAAGAGGGAGGAGGGGAATTAACAAATCTTTGAAAAATAAAGCTGCATAATCTGCTATATTTCAGGCCGCTTTTATCCTCCAAATCCCCCATCTTTGTTTAAGCTACAAACAGACTCTATAAAAATCAGCTCACTGGCCTCCTCCTATTATACACCTCCCTGCACAAATCAAATGAAGCCTTGGCTGAAAAGCTGATAAAGAAAAAAATACACCGACACATGAGCAAGCTGATGTATTTTAAAAGTGGTTATCATTTCTGATCCTTTCCTTTCTCTCCAGGGAATAGATCATCTTTCTAAGGAGCACCAAAACTCTGGCACTGAGCACACCTCGCCCCTTGCATTTGTTTTTATTAGGGATTTTCTAAAATAATGAAGGCGTGAAGTGTTCCATCATTAGCACTGTTTCTAACACCTAGGGTGTGAGTTGTTGTCATGTAACTGTTTAATATTAGGGCATAACCAAGACCCCCTCCTATTATTTGCTCTCACCATACAGTTTTTCCCTGGGAAACACATTTTTCTCATGCTAAAAACAACACTGGCTCTGCATTATCCAGATACTTCAGGTCTGTTCTGTTCTATTCTGTTTTCATTTCTATTGTTTGTAATAAATTCTAGATTCTGGCCTGCAATGTCCAAAAGCAATACATCCTTCTTAGCCTTTTTGTCTTAGCTTTTCTCGTGATTTCTGGCATAAGAGGGGGATCTTGAGATTCCCAGAGTCCCTCCCTTTTGTAGCTCTGTTCAGCCAGCTGCCAGCCCAAATATGAGTGTCCCTTTTACACAATCCTACAGCACCAGGAATCTTGCTTCACAGTCATTATCATAGTTACGACTTTATATTGTCTGGTCTTTGATTAATGCCTGTCTCACCTGTACATTGTAAATTCCACAGGGCAGATTTTGCTCTTAATCTCTGAATCTTCCATGTCCAGCTCAGTGAGATAATTAAGCATGATAAAGACTCAAAAACTATATTGCTTACCAGATTACAGATTTTTAAAAAATAATATTACCTAAAATTTGCAGAGTGTATGCTACAAACCAAGCACTTCACATACATTATCCCATTTATTCCTCCCCCAGTCTCTACAAGGTGGCAGCTAGTGTCTCCATTCTATTTTACACATGAGAAATGGAGGCTTAGAGAGCTAAAGTCATTTGTCCAGTTAGAAAAGCATGGGATGGCATCAGGTCATAAACTCACAAACTTGTGCTGACTTCGGAGCACAAAGGCTGGCCCAATAGTCTCATCTTCTCTCATAGCTGCTTCCCACACTGGGCCAAGACCATCAGAATAAGACCCATTCATTGTCATGATACCTGGTGCCATTCACCAAGCTCCTACACCCTACTTCTGAGACACTCTGCCTAACACATACAACAATCTGTTCCATTAAATATTATTATTATCCCCCTTGACTGTCAAGAATATTGCTACTTAGAGTTCAAGTTACTTCCCCCAGGCATTATGGCAAGGAAAAAACAGAGTTAGGACAAAGCTTTCCCACACTTTCCTCAAGGGACTTACCACTGGAGACAGAAAAAGCAGGAAGAAAACAAACAAACGAACTGCTCTTGACCACCAAAAAGAATCAGACCTAGGGGAAGGACGTCCATAGGAGAAAGAAGGTGTCGACAAAAATGGTGTGCTGGCTGCAGAGGTAGGACTCAGGGAGGTAGCTGTTAGAACTGGAATGGACCGGAAGGAAATGGGCTGGACTGGACTGGACTGGAATGAAATGGATTAGATTGTATTGAAATTAAAACACACGGCCAACTTCCCACTTTGTACAAACTTATTCCGACATATGGCTTCACTTGTGGCTATGAACGGAATTGTGTCCTTCAAAATTCATATGTTGAAGCCCTAACCCCCGATGTGACAGTATTCGGAAACGGGGCCTTTGGGATGTTAGAAGAGGCCACGTGATGTTAGACGAGACCCGCCTGATGGATCAGTACCCTTAAATGGACCCAGACAGCATGCACGTGTGTGTGTGCTCCCTTGTGTTCTCCCTCTCTCTCTCTCTCCCCACACACGCACAAAGGCACAAAAAAGTCAAGTGAGCACGCCAAGATGGAAGTCAGAAAGAGAGCCCTCAACAGGAACTGAATTAATCAGAACTTTGATCTTGACTTTCCAGGCTTCAACACTGTGAGAAAATAAATGTCTATGGTTTAAGCCACCCAGTATATGAAATTTTATTATGGTGGCCCAAGCTGACTGAGACACTTGTACTTTCCTGAAAGGTCATAGAGGTCTCCTCAGCCTGCTTTAGTCTCCACATCCCTTGGTCTGGCCAAGGCTGTCTTCAGCCAGCAACATTTGGTGAGAATTTTTTCGCTTATCTTTATTTATCTTTATTTTTTATCTTTATTTATCTATATTTATCTTTATTTATCTTTTTTTTTTTTTCGCTTTTCAAGCAGTAACTACAAAAAAGCAAACCAATATAAATCCAAAGATATCTGAGGCAAATCCACCACCTTTGAAAAAACCCATCCAGTTCCTCGCCAGTTGTGGGTGAAATTCTAAGAATGTCCCAACAGGAATTCAGAGGCCTTGCCTTGAAAAGTAGATCCTTTCCTTCAAAGCAGCTTTGTGTAAACAATTTAACCTATCAATCTCAAGTTGCTTAGATTCTAATCTGTTTTATTATGGATTTCAACCTGCTGCACAGAGAAAAGAACAGTCCCCCTCCCTAATGAACTGTTGTTTCAAGACACCCGGCTTTATGATTTTCACACCCCACCCTCAGCCTTGCCTTTTCAAAGGGGCTTGGGACTTGGTTGGAGCTTTCTTTTATAAATGCAAATACAATTATTAGTTATGCATTTCAATACACCCTAAAATGGTAAAGGACAATGCTCCAGCACTCACAATAACAATGCATTCCTTTTCATCCCCTGCAGAGCTCCAAATGTTACTTCATTAGTGTGGATTTGATCACAATGCTCTTTGCCACCATAGCTTCACTTTCGGAGCCCAAGGAAGCTGCAAATGCTATATAATGTATGATTATTAACTTACATCAAACAAATCACAGTGGCCCAGTCTACTGTTTTTCTACGAATTCAATTCCTCATTAATAACCTTGATTATTATGCATGGATAGAATAGGATTTTATAGTACAGATAGCCTGAAATTGCCATGGCAAAGTCATTACCATCCACAGCTACAGTTCTATATAGAAGTCAAATTGGAAAACAAGAGAAACTGCCTAATACAGAAAGTTTTATTTTGATGAGAGATAGCTGAGATGATTTCTCATCTGTTTGGACAAACAAACATGTACATCTGAAGGATCGGCTGTTAGGGACCAAGAAGAGGAAAAAAAATTGTGGAGGCATTCTTTTCTGAAAAGAGGTTTGGCAACAAAGCGAAGCCAGTGTAAGTTAAAAATGAACACTCTACACTTAGAAAGCCAAATTATGCAAATCCACCCGCTTCCTACCTAGCTACTGTTTCTCTGCATCGGGCATCCGCTGACTCTTTAAGGTCCGGGGAAAGGCATGTTCACAACCCGCTGGGCCAGCTGCTGAGGTTACACACTCAAATCACAGTTGGGAGAACTAGCCTTGACTGGAACCAGATACACATTTTTACAAACCACCAGAACAAAAAGAATAAAGCTGTAAAGTAGAACAAGCTCCGCACTCAGGCGCCTTCTTTCTTAAGCTGAGTGTTCAGACCAAATAGCAACAAAAGATATGGTCCAAAATCAGGTAAGGCTGCTTACTACCTTGATAAAGCCTACTTTCCCACCTCTAATTATAATGCAAGGTAGGAATAAATAAGATCCAACCTAGCCACTCGTGATTATAAGGTGAATTGGAGTCATTTAAAATTTAACCCTGGCGGAGACGCTGTAAGCAGGATAATTGGAATAAATTTTAACAGATACCCAATGATTAAGAATTTGGAAAAAAAAAAAAAAAAGGTGGGGGGCTGTTTAGGGCTATTATCCAGCTGGAATAGTTGTCTTGACCTCTGATTCCTGAGTTTAGAAGTTCTTGACCGAAAAGTGTGCACAAATACAGTCTAGAAATTGGCCTGTGAATCAGGATCTGCTGCTGACATAGCAGGCAAGGCACTCTCGGTTACAAAACCAAACATCTACAACTTGGGGGTTCCTGTCTCTGCCTCAAAGGGAAGCTACAGGGATATCACAAAACAATACAGAGAAAGCCTTGTGGAAATAGCAGCCCTGGGTAAGAAGTCTTTGTGTGGCACCAGCTAATTCAGGTTCGCTCCTTTTCCAGCAATCCCCTGATAGGCTGAGCACAGCCTTGCGATATGGCAGGCATGTGGGAGTACCACTTGCTGATGTGATGCCTTTCTCCGTCTCCACGACTGTACACAAACCACCCTAGTCATCAAGGCAATAATTAACTTCATTTTGATGTTGCCTAATTACCATGTTTACTTTTCACACTATCATCACATATTGGCTTATTTTTAAAAATATTGTTATTAGTGGTAACAGATATAATAAATAAAATCTGAATACTTGGGAGAGACAGAGCTGCAAAAGACAATGCCTATTTTTAGAGAGGCAGCCTGGCATAGGGAAAAGAGAACAGAGTTTGGATTCAACAACAACATCTGAGTTCAAATTTGGACTTGGCCATCATTTTCTCATCTGATAAATAAGAATAATGATACTCACCTTTTAGAGTTGTCGGCTGGATTAAATAAGGTGCTTTGTGTAATATTCTTAACCTAGTTTGCAGCTTAAATGGTAACTGTAGTGACAGTGATGATGGCTAATAAAAAAATGGCTAGTTAAGTCAGTTTTTGGAGCCAGGTGTTTGAAAACCCACTCACTGGGGTAATGCATCCAACAACTATGTATTTAATCCTGTTGATTAAGTAAATGAGCAAATGAGAGAATGAATAAATGAATGAATGAATGGAAATGATTTAAGAAACATGCCAACTTTACTAATCACTAGGAATTTCAGAAGTGGAATCTCTGTTTCCTGGAACAGTGCCTGGTACTCAGAATTTGTTGTCATGAATGAAACGAGACTTCATTAAAACAAAAAAAGGTTCTCCAACAAACATAGTTGCACTGCTGATCCCTATTTCCTGGCTTTCACCTTCCCCGCAAACCTACACAGAGATGTCCCTCTGCAGACACTCCCCTTCCACCCCGAGTCCTTCGCACCCTCTGAAGCACCCTCTTCCCTTCCTCTGCCCCAGCCCCCTGGCTGATGCCCATATCTGGCAGGCCCTGTCTTGCTCACCATTTCTCACCAAAGATGAGGAAGTGCTGCTGCTGCTTCCCATCTTCTTTTTTTTTTCTTTTCTTTCTTTCTATTTTTTTTGTTTTTGTTTTTGTTTTTGTTTTTTGAGACGGAATTTTGCTCTTGTTGCCCAGGCTGGACTACTGGGCTCACTGCAACCTCTGCCTCCTGGGTTCAAGCGATTCTCCTGCCTCAGCCTCCAGAGTAGCTGGGACTACAGGCGCCCACCACCACGCCTGGCTAATTTTTGTATCTTTAGTAAAGACAGGGTTTCACTCAGTTGGCCAGGCTGGTCTCGAACTCCTGACCTCAGGTGATCCACCCGCCTCTGCCTCCCAAAGTGCTGGGATTACAGGCATGAGCAACTGGGTCTGGCCAGCTGCTTCCCATCTTCTAAAGGCTCGGGTTGTAAAATGCCATCACATGGGTGCAAAAGAAAGAAAACAGTCATCATTCCTCCATGGCAGGGTTTAATGCTGAGGGTAACGATGAATGATGTATGTAGTGGGGACATCAAATTACTAGTGCCTGTCCACACTGGGGCCTCCTGCCACTCGTGTTTCACGTCAGTCTCCTCGACGGTCCCCTGATGTGGTGGGAGACAGGAGGGGAGACGGAAGCGTCCTGGAGAATCTGTAAGAAGAGAGGCTCAAACCACCTCTCCAAATGAAGAGCTGCTTTCTTCCTGAGGCCGGCTGGATTCTCCTGCCTTCTGCTTGTCTGTTTTCAAATCAATGACTATATAAATAAATGAGTAAGAAAGAATTAATCTTTCTTAAAGAAAAAAATGCACATTTTAATGTGTAGATCGTACCCACTGTGTGAGATGGGGCTTAACTTCTGCCCTCCTCCCATGCAGGTGGCTAGATTTAGTGACTGGCTTCCAATGAGTAGAGTGAATGAATATTCATTTCAATAAATGGAGAAGGGACAGAAAAAAAAAAAACAGCAATTCTACAGGAGAGAAACCTGGCAAACACTACCTTAACTGAGAGATGAAAGTTAACATCACCAGCGATGGCCTGTGGATATCATGTGCCCCCTGATACAATGTGACAAAAGGGTATTTCACCTCCGGAATATTGTTTCAAAACCTACAACCTCAGTGTAATCACAAGTCTAATCACAAGAAAAACTATAGAAACTATACATTCAGATTAGTAAGCACTACAGGATATTTGCCTGAACAGTACTTTTCAAGATGGACAAGATAGTGAAAAATAAAGACAGACTGAGAAACTGTCATAGACTGGAAGTCGCTGTTGGAGATGTGACAGTGAACGCAATGTGGTACCCTGGATGGAAAAACTGGTGAAATCCAAGGAAAGTGTGGAGTTTAATTAATTAAAAAGAGACAGAGACAGAAGACCAATTATCCAGGGAGCTGGACTTAGAGATGCCACAGTCTCTGGGCAGCAGCCAGTGTATAACCGACAGCACTGGCCATCACTGGCCAGCCCAGCCTCGTGGTTTTCCTCCTCCACTCCTTTCCACCTCCAGCTCTCTCATGCTCCTGAAGCTCAGCTCTGGGCAAGAAGGGTCCTCTCTCTCCACATTCTCCATCTGCCTCCTTTGGATCACAGGCACATGTACCCTAGACTTCAGCTCACCTGCTTCATTCACCCGCATGTCTTTACTTCTAAACCCTCCATTGCTCCCAGAGAATCACCAAAACAAAGTCAATGAAACGTTTCCCCAGATAGGAAAATTAGACTCAACACACAACACTCCTGAGTTTCTGTCTCCAAAAAGCAACAATCCAATCTTTATATTGCCTATTTGCCTGTATTTTTTAAAACATTGTTTCCGCCCCCAACTTTGACTCTTTTGTCTAATACCTAATCTAATGTAACATTTCGGGAGCACTTTGAATTACATAAATGTGACACTGAACAGGAGGGGATGTTAATGGCTTTAGTAGAAAACAATGGAGAAACATACTAAATTTAGTACAGGAAATCCAGTGTTCAAACCTCCCCTTGCTACACAAGTGGTTGTGTGGGCAAGTTGCAGAATTTTCTTGAACCCATGATATCCAACTGTGCATGTTTGGAAATATCATCTATATCATACCTTCAAATTCTTGAGTGTTGACAGTCTATTTTTCAATTTATTTAAAAAGAAATCTAGAATTTTACTTCCTTTGTTTGTAGGAGGTAACATAAAATGTAACAGAAATTCATATCAACAGAGACCTCTTCATAAAAACATTTAATATCAAACATTTAAATTAATAATGTTTTTAAAACCCTAACCAGGAACACAAAAATTGTTAAGTGTTTTCCCTGAGGTATTAGTTCTGATTAAATCTCCTAAAATCAGAATAACAAAAAAACTATTAATAAATTTATGTTTGGAATTAGTTTTAAATATAAATGTTAAAAAGATATGGATTTTTTTGTATAAGTAAGTAAAGAGCGAGCAAGACTAGAAAGTTAAAATGTATTTTTTTTTTTTGTAACAATAACTACTGCTGCTGAGTAAAGTGGACTTTCTTATGTATTGCTGGTAGGAGTTTAAATTGATACAAATTTTAAGAATCAAAATTTGACCATGTCTATTAAAAGTCTTTAAATGTAAAACAGTATTTTATTTACTTTTCTTCACTTATTTGATTTTGTTTATTTTTGAGACAGTATCTGGTTCTATTGCCTGGGCTGAAGTGCCATGGTGTGATCATAGCTCACTGCAGCCTCAAACTCCTGGGCGCAAGCAATCCTCCCACCTCAGTCTCCTGAGTAGCTGAGGGTATAGGCGTGAGCCCCCACTCCTGTCTTCAAACAATAATTTAAATTTTTATTTTAATTTAGCATTTTTTCTTTTATGAATTTATTCTAAGAAAGAAAATTCGATGTGTTCACAAAAAATTAATGACAGGATGTTCATTAAGGCACAATTAACTATATTATAAAAAACTAAGGCAAATAATATTCAATGACAGGAGATAAGTTAATTAGATGAAGCTAATTCATAAAACAGAATATTTCACAGGCATTAAAAGGGACATAATAAAAGAAAATTTTATGACAAAAAGGTGGTTGTATATTGAGCCAAGATAAGGACAGGTTGCAGAGTGCATACAGAATGTTTCTGATTCTGTAAAGAAAACACATAAACTTGGAAAACAAAGAAAAATCGGAAGGGTATAAACAAAAATGTTGAATGATTTGTCTCTGAACTATGCAATTATGGATAATTTTTACTATCCTTCTTTCTTTTGCTTTTTTGTGTTTTAAGAATTATCTTCAATGAACATACGTCCCTTGCATTTCTTCTCCAATGATTTCTATTTCTCAATGGACGGACTTTAGAATAAGAACTTACCTGATTCCAAATGACTGAAACTAGTTGTCTACAGATATTATTGAGTTAATATAATACCTGTCTATAGGTTCTATTGAATTTACTAGTCATTTACCTGAGTTTGCTCTAATCCCAAATCACATTCCGTTTAGTTTAGTAATTAAGGTGACAGGTATAGAAGCATCTGTGTAAAAGCACATGATTTAAGGGATCTATTTAGAATATCCAACCAACGGTACCAACACCTGATGTGGTCAGTAGTTTTGGAGGAACCTAAAAATGGGACGTGTCCGGTAGGATTTCAGTAAAACAAAGTTTAGAAATATCACAAGCCCTGTTATTTGATACACCATTGCTCCTCATCCACCTCCCCAACACCAAAAGGGACGGCACAACTTTGTCATCCTGAGACTCAAATAATGAAGAGTATTTTCTTTTATAGGAAGAAGAAAAAGGAAGCAGAGAAAGAGGAAGAGGAGTGGGAGGAAGATGAGGAGAAAATCAATTAATGATAAAACATACAAGGAGCTTTGAACTCTAGAAATTATTTTTCTATAGCCTTCATATGAAGCCAACCACTGCCCAAGACTGAAAGCTACCGCTTAGCCTTTACAACTTTTGAAAGTTAACCCTTCGGTACATAAAATTAATTTTTAGTTTGCCATACAAAATCCAAATTTATGTATGTCAAATGTGAGGAGACACTTTTTCTTTCACATTTTCTATGAAGACTTTTAAGGCTACCAGAGGCATCCACGAAAATCTGGTTTATATGTATTAAGTACAAGGAGACAGAGAACATTTGGCAAATTAATGAACAAATGTTAGCATTGTTAAGTGTAGAATGAATGAATATGCGAATGGATGAAATAACATTTGCAGTCCCATATTGAATAAATTCTTATCAGAGATAGTTTACTCATACTTTTTGCAAATCTTCTGAATTCAGGCTGGCTGATATTTCTAGTAATTTGGGGTCCTTTGATGAGGGGGGCAGTTTAAAACTCTGGGCCCAATTCTTCTAGCTTGGGAAAATCCCTATCGTTCTGGAATAGGTCTCAAAATCTTTGTGATAGAAGAAAACAATTAGGAATGAAAGAGAGACAGAAACTGAGAGAGAGAGACAGAAACTGAGAGAGAGAGACTGAAAGAGAAGGCTTTCCAGTTCTTCCAGACAAAACTTTCAAGTGGGCTTCTCTTTAATTAAACCAATCTAAGGCACTCCCCAGATCATCTTCCTTTAAAATCTTGAATTTTGACCACCCTATCAGTTTCTGAAACTCCTTTTGATGATATTAAGCATTTAAAATTTTTTGGAGACAATTTTTGGAGGCATGAACAGCAAGTAAAAAGTAAAAAATGAAAGAAGGTTAAGTCATTATGATTTCAAAATATATTAAAGTAGGCCAGGCATGGTGGCTCATGACTGTAATCCCATCACTTTGGGAGGTCGAGGCAGGCAGATTACTTGAGCTCAGGAGTTCAAAACCAGCCTGGCCAAATGGTGAAATCTCATCTCTACTAAAAATACAAAAATTAGTCAGGTGTGCTGGTGCATATCCGTAGTCCCAGCCACTCAGGAGGCTGAGGCACAAGAATCACTTGAACTTGGGAGGCAGAGGTTGCAATGAGCCAAAATCGCACCACTGTACTCCAGCCTGGGTGATAGAGCAAAAAAGAAAAAGAAAGAAAAAAATATATATATATATACACACACACACACACACACACACACTTCTTAATGAAATAGATTGCATTTTGTACCTGAATTTAGATGTCCATATTTTTAAAAATTATCATTACAATATAAAAATATCAGTTCATTTGTTGGGTTATATGATGGTTTTTTTTTTAAACATAAAATAAAGGTACCAAGTATATTAAAGCAACTATTTTTAATGAAATACATTGCCTTTTACACTTGAATTCAGGTGTTCATACTTTTAAAAATTATAATCACAACATACAAGTATCTGTTCATTTGTTGAGTTACATGAAGGAGGTTTTTTGAACATAAAATAAAGGAATCATACAATCACATGGTACAATTAATATGATTAATGGAAGAAAAATAAAAATTAAACTTGGAATTGGAGATGGGAAACAGTCACCAGATATTTGACTGTGAGAGCTCCATAAATACTCCTTGGTTTTGTCTTTTTAGCACTAAACTGTGACATCTTCCATTTGAAAGAAATCAGCTTTGTTTTCAGTGCTTTCTGAGAGACAGTTTCCATCATTTTTTCTTCTGGCAGACACTCGGCTATTTAAACTCTCCTTTTGTCTTTTTGCATTCAGTTATATTCCTGGCTCATACTGCCCTAAACATGCCACATACGAGCCTTGGAGGTTTATAGGTGTCTATCACGATGCATCCTCTGTAACAGTTGCTTAGCTACGTCGTACATCTTTTGTTCTTTGCCCATGGATCAATCCCACCAGGCCTCCAATTGTGCGAGCTGTTCTTTTGATTGTCCCTCCGTATCCTTTGCCCTTCCCGCTGCTAAAAGCAGCATGGCAGGTACTACCTCATGAACTTTCTGCATCGGTTTGATTTTTGTCTCATGCTAATGTGATACTTGTCTAATAGAACTCATGGACTTCTGGGACATAACCACTTATGCTTCTCTCTTCCACTGGAGAACTGTGTTCAGGATGAGATCTAATTCACGTATATGAATATACATTTTTCTTCTATACTAAGTGATAATTATTCTGTCTGTCTTGATGCCTTACTCTCTTGCACAGGCATATTTTCATTCATAGTTGGACAGGCTTTTCAGCCCTAATAATGACTTGGAATATCTCTTTAATGCAATGCGTGTATTTTACTTATAATAGAAAAAAATCTTATCCTTGTTATAAATACAACTTTCAGTAAGGAGACCAAAATGCAAAACACAACTCAGAAGTGTATGGCTAGGAAAGACTCTCCCAATCAGTAATGCAACTTGTGGACATAAATCTGACCTGTGGAAAAAAATGCATTCACTTTCTCCAGTAATCGAATCAAAGATATAATTTGATAATTGAGAATGGTTATAATCGAGTTTTTCAAATTCTGCTTTGCTTCTGATTCATATATACAGAATTCTGGGATGCTTGTCAGCTCCAGAGATGGTGAGTTCTGCCTGTCATTCTGGGGCAGATCGTCGCATTTTGGAAAACTGTTGTTTTGAAAGATCTTCCTTTTAAAGCACTACAGTTTGTCAACATGTGACTTCTATCATTTCCAACGAGTTGTGGTATATTCATTCAACAAATACCATTCAGTAGCAAATATAGTGCCAGGTGCAATCCTAGATCTTGGAGATTAAGGGGTGAAAAGGCTGCAATTACTGTCCGAGGACATCTCCAGAGAGATCCCAACTCAGCACATATAAACAGATGACCGTGCACTATGAAAGCTGTAACATAACAGATATGTGTGCTACATGTCACTGGTACAGAGAGAAGGGACAATTAATCCTCCAGAGGGGACTAGGGAATGAGGTGGGCTGTGATATCTAAGAACCTGTACATCAGGAAGAAAACAAAAGACAGGAGTCCAGTCAGATCCAGTCTATCCCAAATCTACGGTCTCTTCACTCTATCAGCCCAACAGATACATGCAAACACTCCAAGATGTATTTCTTTACTTAGATTTTTTTCAACCTTTATTATAACTTCTCAGAGAGGTTTAGCTTGACTCCCCTCCACACACCCCATGGCAGCTTTCACTGCTGCCCCCGTAGAGATTGGTTAAAGCATCACATATATTCTGCTCATAGCAGTTATCAAAACTAAAATTCATTAATAATTAGTATAAGCTTTACTTTATAAGCTCCTTATTCTGCAAGAATCTAAAGTCTAAATTATCTATGATCTAGAGTCTATATTATAAACCTTATGAGGGCAGGGGCCGTTGCTATCTTGTTTGATGGATCCCCTGAGGAAAAGTGGATTGAGCAACACAGCAGGAATACGGTACGTATTAGCTGAATGAACACATGAATGAATCCATGCACCATTTCTTTTTTCTTTTCTTTTTTTTTTTTTTTTTTTTTTTGAGACAGAGTCTCACTCTGTTGCTAGGCTGGTGTGCAATGGCACGATCTCAGCTCACTGCAATCTCCGCCTTTCGGGTTCAAGTGATTCTCCTGCTTCAGCCTCCTGAGTAGCTGGAACTACAGCCGTGTGCCACCACACCCAGTTAATTTTTGTGTTTTTAGAAGAGACGGGGTTTCACCATGTTGGCCAGGATGGTCTTGAACTCCTGACCTTGTGATCCGCCCACCTCGGCCTCCCAAAGTGCTGGGATTACAGGCCGTGCCCAGCCAATGCCATTTCTTATACAACATGGTTTTGAGTTATTTTACCTACAACCAACTCCAGCTGGTTTAATGTGTAGCTTACAGAATTGAACCCACTGTTTTCAGACTTGTCTACCTTTTCTACAACGGAGAAAGGCATTTTACAAGCCACAGAAGCCCCTAAGTTTGGAATTCTCCACCAGAAATGGTGGAGAAGAAAGACTTTTTCAAGGTCCTGAAGGGTGACTACAGTGATAGGATTCAAAGCCCCACACACAACAGACATGTGGCCAAATTCTTCCCTTCTTCATTAGCCAGTATATGAAAAAAGCAGAGGACGCTCATGGAATCAGGTATACCCAAGAGTGTCCCCATCACCTTTTCTAAAGATTTCAATAGGTTCAAAACACAAGTCTCTTAAAAACCACAGAGCAGCAAGTTCTAGCCAACCAAAAGCATTTACTATTTTCCCAAAATACCTTCTTTGCCTCCCTTGGGATGTGCTTCTTCCACTCCATTTCTACCTCACTGACCCTCACCTCTATCTCTGCCTACTTGAATTATACTCATTGTCTCTGTCATGCCTCCCAACCCCTATAGCAGGAAATGACCGCTGTTCTCTGGCTTCACAGGGCACTTTTCCCTTGTTTGAAAATGCTTGTCAGGGCCGGGTGTGGTGGCTCACACCTGTAATCCCAGCACTTTGCGGGTACAAGATGGGTGGATCACTTAAGGTCAGGAGTTTGAGACCAGCCTGACCAACGTGGTGAAACTCCATCTCTACTAAAATACAAAAATTAGCCAGGCATAGTGATGCACGCCTGTAATTCCAGCTACTCAAGAGGCTGAGGCATGAGAATTGCTTGAACTCAGGAGACGGAGGTTGCAGTGAGCCAAGATTGCGCCACTGCACTCCAGCCTGGGTGATAGAGTGAGACATTGTCTCAAAAAAAAAAAAAAGAAAAAAAAACAATGCTTATCAGGATGTCTCATATTATAATATAATTATGTACATGCTTCATGCCCTGGTGGTAGAAAGAATTCTGAGTGGCCTCCAAGATTCCCACCCCTGGTATACGCACCCTGTATAATCCCACTCCTTGATCATGAGTGTTTCTTGTGCCTTTGAGGGGATATTATCCCATGATTCATTTTACAGATGCAATTAAAGTCCCTAATCAGATGACTTCAGGTTCATGAAAAGAGGTTTTCTTGGGCAGGTCTGATATAATGAGGCAAGCGCTTAATGTTGGAGAGTTGAAGGGAGAGGGATTCTCCTGCCTTAAAAAGGCAAGCTGCTTGTTGTAGAGAGGACCCCCATGCCAGG
This sequence comes from Mandrillus leucophaeus, assembly GCF_000951045.1. Taxonomy (NCBI): domain Eukaryota; kingdom Metazoa; phylum Chordata; class Mammalia; order Primates; family Cercopithecidae; genus Mandrillus; species Mandrillus leucophaeus. The sequence continues at coordinate 363,124 of NW_012101640.1, read as the reverse complement.
GAGCAGTAGAAGACCTCCAGGGATGCAAGCAGCCCCCAGTTAATAGCCAGGAAAAAAAAAAAAATAGAAACCTCCATCCTACCACTGCAAAAGAAACAAATTCTGCCAACAACCCTCAGCCCCAAATGACACCTCAGTTTCAGCCTTGTGAAAGCCTAGCCAGAGCACCTAGCAACCTAGCCTGGACTCCTGACCCAGGGAAACTGTGAGATAATACATGTGTGTTATTTCGATTCACCAAGTTTTTGGTAATTTGATATTCTGCAATCGAAAACTAAAATACCTATCAAATAGATTGTCTCCAATTTTTTGCACATCACTAAAATCAAGGCAGTTAATGACACTTCCCCCCGTACTTGGCTCTAAAATATTTTGAAGATTCAAAGAACAAAATATGATATGTGGTCCCTGTAAACTATGTTTCTTCTAGACTGTTTAAAATGAAAATGAGAGTATGGAACTTTTAGCAAGTTACTAATAAATAGACTCATGTGGTTTGTTTGTTTGTTTGTTTTAGACATAGTCTCACTCGGTCACCCAGGCTGGAGTGCAGTGTCTAGATCTCAGCTCACAGCAACCTCTGACTCCTGGGTTCAAGTGATTCTCGTGCCTCAGCCTCCCGAGTAGTTGGGATTACAGGCGCCCACCATCATGCCCAGCTAATTTCTGTATTTTTAGTGGAAACAGGGTTTCACCATGTTGGCCAGGCTGGTCTTGAACTCCTGACCTCAAGTGATCCACTCGTCTCCGCCTCCTAAAGTGCTGGGATTACAGGTGTGAGCCACGGCACCTGGCCAAGTCACATGGTTTTTGTTTGTTTGTTTGTTTTTTGGTTTTTGGTTTTTTTTATTTTTGTTTTTGAGACACAGTCTCACTCTGTCGCCCAGGTTGGAGTGCAGTGGCTTGATCTCGGCTCACTGCAAGCTCCGCCTTCCTGGTCCACGCCATTCTCCTGCCTCAGCCTCCCAAGTAGCTGGGACTACAGGCGCCTGCCACCACACCTGGCTAATTTTTTTTTGTATTTTTAGTAGAGACGGGGTTTCACCGTGTTAGCCAAGATGGTCTGAATCTCCTGACCTCGTGATCCACCCGCCTCGGCCTCCCAAAGTGCTGGGATTACAGGTGTGAGCTACCACACCCGGCCAAGTCACATGTTTTATAAAGAATGAGGAAACATTAATCTGAATCCTGACTTTATGACCAGCTAGCTGGGTTGCCTTGAGCAAGTCAAAGCAAAGTCAATTTCTTGGTATGTTAACTGTACATATAAATACTGATTATAATAGCTATTACTTATTGATAAACTCCTGTGTATCAGTGATTATATGTATATTACTCACAAATACTATAATAACAGTGTCAGACAGACATTATTTTCATTATACAGATCAAAATGGTGAGGCTCAGAGAAATTAGCTGTAACACCTGAGGTCATATGGCAACTGCAGGACAGGGTCGTGATTTGAAGCCAAGTTTGTCTGACTCACAGGCCTGGGCTATTTGCCTTTAAAGTGAGGGGTTATGTAAGGCATTCTCTAATTGGGTTATCTTGGAAATGCAGACCGAGTATGTGATTTCCACAGAACAAGGCAGGGAGAAGGCCCTCCTCCTCTACACCTCAGAGGTAAGTCACATCTCAGTTCCTGTTGGTCCACATGAACGCAGGCTAAGGCAATGGCAGGGACCCAGAGCCCAGGCGGGGAGACTGCAGGGATTTAAGAACTCGTTTACTTAGAACAGTGAAAAGGAAGTCAAGCGTGAACTTTCTGAGCTCCAAAGATATTCTCAGGGCCCATTTGCGAATAAGCATAAATCTTCAAATTTATCCAAAGTTTAGCAAATTCACAATGACAAATGTAACAGTTCCTCTAAATTGAAGTTCATCTCTTGGCAGTTTTGGAGGCTTGGAGAAAATGCCAGCAACAAGGACTTGGAAGGAAATAAATCTTTAGATTCCCTGAAAACACAGAGAGTTATTGTGGAAGACATATGGAGGACCCCATACTGCGTTAAGAAAGAAAATTTATAAATGTCAGCTTCGTAGCAGCAATGTCGAAGGGATTTCAGCAATCCACACTGAACTACAATAAGAAAAACAGGCTGCAGGTACACATTTGCCATGAAGAACTAATTATGCTTAATCTGTGCTCTTTCTGGGAGGAGTGAATGAGGAGAGAAGGAGGTAAGTTTCCAGGATCCAGAGTAAGAGATTAGAATTTTTTTTAAATCCAAACAGGTCATATTTAAAGATTCTCTACTGTTAAAACAAAACAAAAAAAAAGTTCTGAATAGTGGGATGGTAAAGGGTCCACAGTATGGGCCCATATGGCAGAAGAGTTGAATTCTGCATCTTTGAAGGCCTCGCTTTTGTCATCTCTTCGATACTAATGGTCAGTCTGACACCTGCTCCCAGGTTTGTAGTGACGATGGAATGGCACATGGTCACCAAGTACTGCTTGTCAAATATTGACCATGGGTCTTTCTCTATCACAGAAACAGGCACAGTGACTCCAAAGGTGAATGACACAGTCTTCACACTCAGTAAGCTTACAGATGGTCCTGATTTATGAAAGCATTTCCTAAACTGTAAAGCATTGCTAGAACGTTTATCATTTTAACTTAATAACTAATCCAGTAAGTTATTATTGAACATACTTGAAAACCACCAAGATAAGAACCTACTAAGTGTCTGACTCCATTTTTTTTTTTTTTTTTTTGGTAAATTATAATATTACAGCAAGAGGTACTCACATGGGACTAAAAATTCAAATCTGTATCTGTCTCTTTTTAGCCAAAACCATGGCTAACATTGGAGAGTCTTGATTTTTTTTTCTTTTCCAAAGGGAAACAGGTAATAAATGAAACTGTAATTTTAAAAATGGGAAAATAGGTAGCCGGGTGCAGTCGATCATGCCTGTAATCCCAGCACTTTGGGAGGCTGAGGCAGACCGCTCACTGGAGGTCAGGAGTTTGAGACCAGCCTGGCCAACGTGGTGAAACCCTGTCTCTACTAAAAATACAAAAATTAACCGGGCATGGTGGCACGTGACTATAGTCCTGGTACTCAGGAGGCTGAGGCAGGAGAATCACTTGAACCCGGGAGGTGGAGGTTACAGTGAGTCTAGATTGTGCCACTGCATGCCAGCATGGGCAACAGAGTGAGGCTCTGTCTCAATAAATAAATAATTAATTAATTTAAACAATGGGAAAGTAGGAAATGAAATGAAATCATATGCATTCCTAATTTCCGGGGAATGGGTCATCTTCTCCTCAAGACTCTGAATGAAGATTGTGCCAATTAAAAGGTATCCTGGTTGGCCACAAAACCCAGAGCTAGAAACAGAAGGAACACAATGGAAACACCAGCTGTCAGGAACTGCAGCAGGAGCTCAGGAACGACGCTGCAAACATCTAATGAGAAATAGAAAACTTCCTACAACTCCCATAACTAATGTCGATGAGGCAGTGCTGAAGATGAGCCTGGATTTAATAAATCTTTTAATATTTCCACAGCTGGGCCTGCTTACTCAGGGCTGGTGGACCATTTTCTTAAATAAGGCATGGCGCTGGTCTGACATTAGTTTAACAAGGTAATTATCAAGTGAAAAATAGCTGCTGCACTGCTGTGAACCTGAATAATAACTCTCATAATTACTGATTTTGGGCCCATCTTTTAAAAAAATAATAGAGCTCTAAGTACTAAAGCATTTTACAGGAAATACATTCCAGTACAGTGTCTAGAAGGGTGGAGAACTATTAAGGATATAATTAGCGGTTTATTTACACAATCAGTCAAACACCATTTATCATTTCTCTTATGGTCCTATTGAAGGAAAGCAAATAAGCATGAGAACTAAGTTATTTTATGCAGGCAAATTTGAAAAAGAGAATTAATATCAATTGTTTTAAAGCTTGAAAGTTGAACTTTCTAAACGTCTCAAGGGAACACTGAATAAGTATAGCTCAGTTTGCCAAATACTAGTACTTCTCACATATGACATGACAGACATTTCCAAAGGAAATTTTACATGGACAAATACATCTCTCAGCTAGCTAATTTTAATCTTTGGAATATTTTCAAAGCTTGAATTAATTCTGAAAACACAGACACAAATAATTATCCTTTACCTGAGAACCATCTCAGGTGGTTGATTTTTATCTGGAATATGAGAGCAACATGGAGATACCGTGTGTGTCTATGAGGAAATAACCTCGCAAGCATTACTGACTGGGACAAGTTCATAATTAGATTTTGAAAGAACTCTTGTTTTTTTCTTTGTTTTCAGTGTAACAACCTCATCCTGACATAGCAAATGATTCATTTTTCAAAGTAAAACAAAGACAAACAATCGAATTGCAAATAAGATTATTCAAAGGCAGGAATAAGTCAGACATAATGTATTTTTTAAGGAAAGTTTGTAAAAATAATGTAACGCTCTTATAGTTTTTGACGAAATGAAGGACAAATTTTGATGTGTAAGGAGTAATGGTGCTATGCTTCATTAAATGGGAGGGGCTTTATTACCAGGCTCCTAGGTGACTTTACATCCTCCTTTTTCAGATCTTCAAAATGATAATTAGTGTCATCATTGTCAAATTCAAGTCCTCCTGACTTGTTGAAAAGCCAAAATACATATTGTGACAGGGAAGTTCCCATCAAAGAGTATTAAGGAGAATACCAACTGGGAAAGGACCAACTTCATAAAAATAAACAAGTATGGCATAATGGTTGTGTGAAGCTGATTCTCCTGGAAGGAATAATAAAAGCAAAATACATGAAGGCACCCAGTTCTGTAAGCTCCTGAATTCAAATACTCCAATATGATTACCCTGATTAAACAATAAATAATGAAACACACCCCGATGGGTAATTTTGTCATGGAGCCTCTACATTCTTAATGAAATCCATCTGAACATTGCTTAATACAGTCGCAGAAGAGTGCTAATTTAACCTGACTTCAACAAATGCTTTATTTTACCTCATCTGCATAAATAAGATGTGTTCACAGTTCGAAAACATGACATGAATGTGAAGATTAAGCTATACATTGGCTTGTGGGGAAGGATACCTGGAATTGGCTCACTCCACTAAACCAAAATATCACCAACCATTATTATCTAAAACAAATGCTGCACACATCTCAGCTGAACACTGTTTTTTCCAAATACTTCATGTTTAAAAAATAGTAATAATGTAGCATTTGGAAATAATGTGTAAAAATAATGTGAAGCATTATTAGGAACAGATTCATAAACAGAGGTAGAGGGTATCTATATGAAAAACCATGGCTAAGATCTGCTAATAATCAAGTCTTTGAAACAATAGCTCACTGGATCTTTAGCTCCTCCAAAGCAAGAGATTTTGTTCATTCATCTTCTTATCCCCAGGGCACAGACAGATGACACATGGGAAAGTCATTGAGGAAGGTTAAATAAATAAATAGGTGCTTCCACTGAAATTATACCCAGTAAGATGCATTCAATAAGATTCAAGTACCTAGTTAACTATTGCTGAGAATTACTTATTCTGTAAAATTTGATGCTATAATTGGGTTTACTAGGAGGTTTTGAGACAATGTGGTGAAATACTCTAGCAATCTCATGGTCCAAAGCACCAAAGAAAAATGAAAGTCTTAGCATTGTAGGTTGGGTAGGAATTATTTTAGTTCAAAGTTTAAAATATGAGTCTCAGCCAGGTGTGGTGGCTTACGCCTGTAATCCCAACACTTTGGGAGGCCGAGGTGGGTGGATCACAAGGTCAGGAGTTCAAGACCAGCCTGGCCAACAGGGTGAAACCACATCTCTACTAAAAATACAAAAATTAGCCAGGAGTGGTGGTAAGCGCCTATAGTCCCAGCTACTCGGGAGGTTGATGCAGGAGAATTGCTTAAACCTGGGAGGCAGAGGTTGCAGTGAGCCGAGATCACACCACTGCACTCCAGCCTGGGTGACAGAGCAAGACTCCATCTCA
>NW_012101640.1:353628-357093 GCF_000951045.1 Mandrillus leucophaeus | reverse complement strand
TATATATATATGAGAGTCTCAAATCCTCGTTCTTTTTGTGGACAAATTTCTAGATTGCTCTATAATACAAAACAGGCTGCGGTCACTTGAGATTGTGATGGTGGAAACGTATTAAAATATGGGAGAAACCATAGGTTTAGTAATGTGCCTATGGGCTAGATAAACAGATATCTTGGGTCACATTTGTACTATTTACCAGCACTGCATCATCTGTTCAAGTTACAAGTATCTATTGAAAGCTTTGTATTTGAAAGACATAGTGGTAGAGTGTTTTCTGCCATGAGTTTAAGAACTAAGGGTTTTAGAAGGTTAGAAAGAAGTCTTTGCCAGGCTGAATCTTTTTCCACTAGGAGCAGACTTGATCAACACCCCCTTCTCCATGCCTCATTGTACTTTTTATATTTTTTATTCTATTTTTGTTATAAAAATTATATGCATTTAAGGTGTACAGTATGTTTTGATATACATATACTTAGTGAAATGATTACCACAATTAAGCAAACTAATATAGCCATATCCTTCTACAATTTTTCATTGTTATGGGAGCACCTGAAATCATCTCTTAGAAAATTCCTGGCATATAATACAGTATTATTGGCCATAGTCATTATGCTGTACATTAGGTCTCTAGTGCACCACAGAACTTCGCTTGCACTACTCTTCAGGGTGGATGCTACTGCATTAGAGTTCATCATTCATGGGTCTGTCTCCCTTGTTATACTGCAAGTTCCCCTGAGCAAGCCATATATATCACAGTCCTATGTGTGGGCTCAACACCTGCCCAGATGCCTGGCACGGTCAACTGTGGAAGGCCTGCAATGCAGACTTTGGACTTAAATTCAGGCAGACTTTGACCTGCATCCTCACTCCCACCCTCTGCTGGGGTGTTTCTTTTTTTAGCTGGAGCTCATGAGTACAGTTTCTGGAAAAAAATAGATGTAAGACTTGTGAATAAGAAGTCCAGGTAGATCTCCGAGTCTTTTTTGTATAATGTGTCATGCTCACACCACATTGTAGCTGCTCTGGAATTGTCAAGATTTCACATTTGAACATGAACTGGGGTCCTTGAAGTAGCACTGCTATATTTAACAAAGAAAACACAGGATGCTCAGTTAAACTTGAGTTTCAGATAAATATCAAAGAAGGTTGTAGTAGAAGTATGTCTCAAGTATTGCATTTGTATACTTATGTTTTATCTGGCAACCCTAACTTCAAAAACATAATAAGCTGGAGGTAAGATGAGTCAGATAACATGTTTCTCAACAATTTTTTATTGTGTAGAACAGTTCTCTTCTCCAGTCCCCAAACAATAAATTCTGGTAGCAACACCTGTCATTGTGACAATGAAAAGATTTGACACACTTTGTTTTACCCACTATGGGGTAGTGTTATTTTGGTTTGAAAACCATAGGCAATATACTGCATAAAACCGAAAGTCAGGAAATGCATATGCCAGGACTGCATAGATAACATAGTCACACAGAGTCAGACAAAGAGCACATCACATCCATTTTCTGGTTAGTACCTCATTCAGACTTCCAAAACAAGCTCGTGAGGGGAGTCATAGATCTGACTTGTGTTTAAGACTGTACATTTGACAATTGTAACCCCCTAAGAGAAGAGCTAACAACCAGCTCAGATTTCATAACAGCTTGACTTATAACATATTAGAGGACAATAAAAACATACCATATCTGAAACGTCAATTATAAATATGATAATAATTATACCTTCAACTTGTACCGCACTTTAAATTCATTCAGAGCACTTTTCTGTCCATTATCTCATGTGATCATTAGTGTGGTATTTATCAGACATTAGAGAATGGAATGTCTCTTCAAGCCATTGTTATGGCCAATTTGCAACTTCTGATACTATCAATTTGAAACCACAAATGAGAAGAGATGAGTCTCCTTTTTCTCCTTCAGAAATCTGTCAGTTCATCTATCAATTGTGGGCTTTCTCTCAAGTATTTTTTATGACTAGTCCTAGATTTTCCATTAATGTCACAAGAACATTCTCTTTCTGAGCAACTTAGGTAATTATGCTAATTTAAGGTAAGAGTTTTAAATAAAATCAAATCAAAAGTAAATTTAAAAATTTGTGATGAACTATCTTTCTCCCAAGAACTGTCTGGCCGAGGAAGGCAATGTGTGACAAACAGCAAGAGTTCAGTGAGTTCTGAATGAATGAATCCATGAATGAGTGAAGAAACAAATCAACTTCGAATAACAATCTGCTCTACTTCTAACTGAATTTGCTACAAATCTCACCAGCCTAATGAAGACTGCTACGGAAATGGACACACACTAAAATCGCAGTATCAGTTCCCACTGCACTCTAGCTTGGGTGACAGAGTGAGACCTCATCTTTAAAATAAAAATAAAATAAAATCACAACGTCAGAGGCTACAGCCATCCGGAAACCATTTAATGGAACCCCATGTGAATAAATGCATGGTCGAGTCATCTGAGAAAATGACATTTATGTTTTTAAGCAACCAAGATGCCACAGTCAAAGGCAAGAATCCATCCCCGTAATTAACCATCAAGGACTACATCGAGGAAGTGCATTCTTTCCTTGAAAATAAATTTTTGAATGCAATCAAAATCAATTTCCTTTCCTCTGGTCCTCAGTGAATAAGATACAGAGCCTACTCTTTACATATACCTTGCCCAAAGAAATTACCAGCATTGATAAATGTTCAGCAGTTCCTTGCTCTCTGAGCAAAATGGGGGATGAAAATCTCACCCTCTGTTGGACAGATGTGGTAACTGTAATTTTTTGGAATTTATTTGTTTAAATCACCACTTGCCATTAATATTCATTTTTCCCCAATTGGTCTTAAATTCTTGGTTCCTATATAGAAAGAAGACAAGTCTGTTTTGGCTCTGCCCCAAATCGGAGTTCTTCCCATTATGTGTCAAATAAACAATGGGAACTATCCTCCATTGTAATTTGAAGTGGCTGTTGTCTCATAGGTTTAACTCACTCACTTATTCTGTCATTCATCCATTCATTAATTCATGCAGTAAATATTTATTTACTGTGGCTTTTCAAGAGTGGCACTAAGCTGAAGTTACAGGTGCATCTTATTTAACCTTCACAAGTACCCTAAAATGTTGGTATTATTGTTACTCAGATGTTACAGATCAAGAAACTGGGGTTAAGGTAGTTTAAGCCTCATGTCTAATGTCATCTCACATGCCTAACATCCAGTAGTTACGGAGGAGCAAAGACTCAAAATGAATCTGTGTGGATCCAAAGTCCATGAATTTTATCTCTATCTCAATTGATGGAAAAAAAAAAAAAAAGAATGAGGAATGTTTAGGGAAGCAAAATTACTTTATGGAGGATCAAGTCTGCAGGGCCAGCTGGCCATGCCTTCTGAGAAGGCTCAAGTGCTGTAAGCAGTGGCCAGAGGAACCTGTGCCTTTCCAGGTTTCAGGGGGACACCATAAAGGC